>NW_028185594.1:6431944-6442487 GCF_003343005.1 Rhea americana
TCATCTTTCTTCCCTTCAGTCACGATTCAATTTACTTTCCCATCATACACGTCCACCCCCTCCCTCCTCTGCTTTTGTTCCACAGACCCAAACTGGAAATACCAAAGGACATATACCTGGACATGCATGGACATACATATACCTTCAGTACATATATACGCCTGGACATATACCTTCAGTGCTAATCTGAGTGTGTTTTGCAATTGGATTAAGCAGAAAAATCTAAGACTTGACATATTTGGTGCAGATCATTAATTGTGATGATTTTTCTGCATTTTCAGCCAGCACTTAYGTATCCTTAACAATAAATGTGCCAAATAGCTTGTCTCAAAGCAGAGGAAAATTGCATTGGTTTTCAGCAGTTTTCAGCTCCAGCCCATTGCTCTACTGCAATACAAAGTAAGAGCCAAGGGGTCTATTAAGACAAAGCCTCCTCTTCTGTGCCGTGCTGTATATCATGCTGTAAGACAAATGCTGAAAGGCAAACATTTTTACATGTTTACATTATAGAGCAAACCAAGGTCTTGAACCTTACAAAGTTGTGTTTTTGGAAAAAGAAACCTTTTCAGCAACCTCAGGGTGCTCATATGTTATCCCATTCRTTAGGAGTCCAAGTTTATTTTGTTTTCATAAAAGCTAACTTAACAGATGCTTATGAAACAACACTGTGACTTTACAGTAATAACTAAAAAGTCTTGTGAGACACAAAAGCAAGCAACACTGAGGCTGGAAAACAGCAAAGCATTGGGCTTCCTATTACACTGAATTAGATTGTTAATCATGTCATGTATTCAGTATTTAATCTTTTTAAACCAACGTTCTAGAATGATAAGTAATAAATTCACTTTTATGAGAAAGCTTCTCATATATCCTTGGTTGCCAGGAATGAAAATTATGTTTACAAAAAAGCAATTCACAGCATACATTTATATGAAGCATAGAGCTTTACAGCTATCAAGCCACACGAACAACAACACAGGACAGACAGAAGGATAAACATGCTAAAGTTTAATAYGACTTCCCCATATTTCTGGGACCTTTACTCTATAGTTCATAAAAAATAAAATTTACTATATAGTTTCTACTGTTTCACAGTAGTTGGTATTTTTCTAGTTTTTACAAGACTGGCAAAATCCTGMACATGCAGTGCAATGAACACTGCGTTGCAACTGGTATGTTTTAAAGTTTGGGACATTATAGAATCTGCTGCCTCAGATGACAAAAATTATTTCTCTTGGTCCTGCAGCCCAACAGGATTCAGAGGGAACGTAAGTTTCTCTCTCTTCCTAAAACTTAATCCTCACCCCAGTGATACGCACCAACCCTCATCCCAATTTCAGCACCTCCTCAGGATCTCGTGACAAACAAGCTCCGGGACCCCATTAGTTTCACAACTGCTCGTCCTCTTCCGCACGCCCTCACCCGAACGGTAACGCTAACCCAGTGGTGCCCACATCACTGCCAGCTTCCCTAGCCAAACTTCACACCTTCTCCCTCTCACTTCAGTCCTCCCCCTGCACCTGAGGACCGTGAAAGATTTAGTAAGAAACAGAAAGCCTCACCCTTGTGTTTTCAAGGCGCAGTGATACCAAACCCTAACTCCAGCCTTAGAAGCACCCAGATCATCAGCACCTAAAAATAGCTAAAAATAAATATGGCATATTCACGCACACCACAGCACCAGCTTGCATTGCAGCTTGCTGCTTCAAGTACAGGAAGAAAGGAGACGCCAGCCTTTACTTGCCCTCACCTCCCTAGCACTGCCTCAACACCAGCACCCACAGGAAAACTCAACATCCCCAGGCCCCCCACGAAAGCTAGCTCTCTTTCCCCCCAGCTGCCTGTGAAGGATGCAGCAATAAACTGGTTTTCGTCTTTTCAAGTGGGAGAAAGGCAGCAGCTGTGAAACCAGCCTGGAAGGAAAAAGGGCCAGAGAAAGAAGACACAGAACTATGATGAATTTGCCATTACTTCAGACCTGAAGCACAGAACAACCGTCAGAGCCTGCGTGTTGACTGCTCTGAAGCTATGGTAATCTCTGGGCACATCCACAGCACCAGGCCGTAGGCAGTATGATTAATAGCCCACGCTCGCAGCTGTATATGAATGAGAAAATGATGACAGTGACAGATTACTGTGGCTGAGACTCTCAGTTGCCACTGGGCTCCAAAAGRTTATAAATGCTGTGATTTTTCTAACCTGCAGGTAAGGTGCGTCAACATCCCAGCCCCAGCAGGAACCCACAATTACAGCTTCATGCAAGAATCTCTGTTGAGCAAAGTATCTGTAACAGCTGGGTRAAGTACTGATTGGGTGAGAAAGCTAAAGGAAGGTTAATCACCAGCTGAATCAAACTATTTTATTTTATTGAACTTGCAGGGTGTTTAGGACAGATGTGCAYATTTAGAAAAATCAAAGTCTGTCACCTTCTCCTCAGTACATACTGAAGAAAAATCAAAGTTTGCGTTCAGATGTCTTCCCTAGTCTGAAATCTTTGGAAATTCTATGATTCTRTGAAATTCAATCTGCCCTCATGCTCAAGAAGCAGTCCTCATTATACCATTATGCATTTATACTTCCTCCATCTCTTAGTATGCATTGTGCATTTAAATTCTTGAGAAGGCCAGAATCTGTTTCACTTGCTGGTTTGGGGGGACAAGACAGGCAGTATCACAACACTTTGAAGAGCCAGCCTACCACTTCCATATCTTTTTTTCTTTTTGCTTAATTGTGTTTATAATCCAATTCTTTAAATTCTTCTCCATAAAACTTTTCTGAAATATCTGAAATCTGCTACAGCTTCAACCATGCAACTCTGAAAAGCCATTTGATCTTAAAAGTTGAAATGACCTTGGAAGCTCAGGAGAACTTGAAAGACAGCATTGGAGGTGGGGGAGCGGGAGAGTGCCCTGAAACCTGAGCACTGTGTCAGAATAATTATTTTTAATGTGTATTTGTACCTGTTTCTACTGGTTTGAGGGTACAGATTTAAAGCTGTACTTCATCTCTGAGGATGCACCCCAGAGAGCTGGCCATGGATATGCGAGTGGCAGAACAGCCCCTTGATGCTCCTCCAGCTGCATGTGCCAGCACTACTTAGCCTCCAGCCCCTTCTCTCACTCCCACACCATCCCGGTGCATAACCAAAGCGCAGCATTGCAGCAGGGACAAAAGAGCAATTCAGGCCCCACTACAGCACGGCAAGAACTGGAGACATCATGCAAGTAATGCATGGTACTGCAAGAGGCAACTATGGATGCCATTAATGTATCCTCCCAGGTATAGATTAGWTGGTTATTTCTGTCAATGACAGATCAGCAACAGCTGTCTGGGAAACAAGTCCTAGCACCATCTCAGATGCTCTGCAATGCTGCTGATGAAACAGCACTGGAAAAGTCCCTTAAATATTGTACGCTTAATACCTAACAAGCTAATTTGCCTTTCCTTTGCTTGCCTCTTCCTCAAATAACAGATATTGTCTTGGACATGTCCATATGCCTGTTAAGGAATTCCACATATCTGGGTAACTGAGAAACACACTTCTGCAGAGGCTGCAAACACTCCCAGGTGTTTTCCTCAAAGCTATACAATGCATTATACTTTTCCTGATGGGAGGTGATCAGAGGGCTGAGTATACTTTCTAGACCTTGAACCTTTCAGTTTTGYGACAAAATACTATCCTCAGTCATCTGTAAACTCAGAGGAAGGTCAGGTCCAGCACAGAATTTCATAGCTCAAGGCCTCTCTCCTACAGTTGTTGTAATTCATATTTTCAGCTTTGCTTGAAAACTTGGTATGACCAGGGGCATTTTTTGCTGTTCTGGGTAAGTACTACCCTGCAATTACCCGTACTGATAGCCTGCTATTCATTTTTAAATGATATACATTTTAAATCATCTTGTTTATTATGTGTTTTTGATGGACTTTGACTTTTCTGATACGCTTCAACCTCTGAAAGGAACCTGCACCATTTTAACACCAGGCACAGCAGGTCCTGGTCCCTCACACTACAGTCCCTGGGGGATAAAATCATGGAGAAATGAGGGTGTACCGTAAAAAGACATCCTCCAGCTCCCAATAAGCAAAGCYATATTATACTATTATTTGAGCACTAGAGTCCAAGGTGCATACTGCTGTAGTGAGGGTGAGCCTCTGTGTTCCTTGGCGCTGGACAAGCCAACAAGCCCCAGAGCAGGTTAATACACAGGACAGCACGAAGCAGGCACTGAGCAGTATGTCACCATGGGAAGAGCCACATTGCTCAGAGGGAGTTTTCCAATGTTTTCTTGAAGCAGGAGTGACATGAACTCCTGTAGGATTGTTCTAACTCTGTAATATACAGCCCAAGGGCAAAAGACTGGATCAGATCCAACACACACCTCACCAAGACTCTTGGTGGCCAGTAGCATGCATCTAGAGAAGAGTTTAACAACAGTGGAGTATGGAGGGAACCTTTCTCTGGTATACACACTCAGTTCTTAGAAATCCAGGGTTGCAGGTCTGATGCAGATAGGGAAAAAAGGTGCCTTTGCAGAGAAAATTTTGCATGCAGTCTTACTATTTATACTCTTGCTTCTCTAGCAGTCAACAAAATGTGATCCTCAGACAGCAGCACTTCATAGACAAATAAAGGGTATTTAAAGTGGAAGAGGAAAACAGGCTAAGAGGCAGGAAAGTGGAACAAGACAATTGCTATGGCATGATGCCCATCATTTAAAAGGCTGGCATGAGCTCTCAGGACCATGCCTATCCTGTACCACTAATGGGCAAGTAAGGCGAGTCTTACTCTAAAATGAATGATCTTCTCTAAATCCTCTTTTTCTTCTTTTGCAAAGCTGTTGTTTTAGTAAGATCTCATTACACATTAATAACCATTCATTCCGATTCCAGATGGGAAATACCAGCTACATAGGGCTGACAGAATGAGTTTTTATTCACGGCCTTAACATTTCACTCATGTTTCCARTTTCACCATGGTTTTACTAGCAAAGAGGAAAGAAAGAGTCTGGCACTCAGCCATACAAACGATCTACTCGACTTATTCCAGGACTACAATCTAATTGGTGTGTGCTGAGACTAACCAAGAATTTGACTCTTCACTTGTCACATCATCACTCTGCCAGCTACACTTTTCAGCCTGCTATCATTTTGTTTCTCTTTGCCTCCTCTTTTCTTTTGGTAGGAGGACTACTTACAATGAGCGCAGTGGGCTTTATCATGGTGCACCCTTCTGCAATTTACAGTCATGAGGCTCAAATGAGAATATAGATAAGCACATTAACCTCCATGTGAGAATTTTAGTCCTTTTACAGTCTTTACATTGAAACTCTGCTTGGCATCTCTCAGTAAAATAAARCAGGTATGTACATTGTAGCCATACAGCCCTATTCACTTTAGTTGCATATAGCAAAAATGAATGTACATCACTGGAATTCTACACAGTATCTTATTCTTTCCTCCTCTTTCYCCACTACTATTCCTGCATCATGACCTTTACACACACTCCATGAAAAACAAATAATAATTAGACTTCAAACTCCCTTGCCAGGGCCTATCTTTTTTTGGTTGACCAGCCCCAAAACTAGAAAGGATTATAAAGAACGAGGCCCTCTCCATAACTAGTTAAGCACAAAGGAGAGGCTAATGAGGCATCACTATTATTAACAGTATTGTAAAAATGCCTGACTAGTCTGGTGTCCTTGGCAAAAGCAGTGATCCACAGAATCCCCCTCAAGCCTGTGCTGTAAGGATCAGCTGAACCATTACTTAGCATGCACTCAGTCTCTACACTGAATAACATCAACCTGCATTTTGCTGTGTTGTGCATATTCACTTCAGAAAGATTTGTCCCCTGAATTTGCAGCAAATCCCCACCGTGAGCAAGCACCTCTCACATTTTTCAGACTTTGTCCTCTGCCCATTCCTCCGCAGGCCAGCAAGACACATCACTGAGGACCCACAGCGCTCTCCAAGCCCCATCCTCTCCTTTCAGCATAAGGCGAGCTGCCTAGGAAAACTCCTGTTTTGCTGCTGGTAGCTGGGCTCAGCCCAAATCATACATAATACATTGTTTCGTGGATCCATGCTGTCAATTTTCTCTTTCCAATAATACATTTTCATCATCATGCAAAACTATGTTTGTGCAAAAGCAAACATCCTTCTCCCTGTCACAATGGAAACATGGCAATTTAGTGCCTCTGGTGTCTGAACACATTTCCTATTCGGTAATACAAAAGCTAATTACTAGCCAAGGCTTGAGCATATTTATACCTCAGCTATACAAAATGACAATTGTATATTGAGATGCTGTACGAAAACAAACAACCCTTCTAAACTTGAAAAAAAGTGAGCTACTTGGGCATAAGGGTTATTTATATAGCAGGTCACAGGTTCAAACATTTTAAAAATATGTGGCTGTGATTTTAAATACCATAAGGCATATATGTAAAAAGACTGCACTTTTCAGCATGTAAGATGCATGCACGTGCAAACACACAAACGCACAAAAAAAGATTCAGCTATGAATGGAAATATTTCTATTGATATTTGTATTTTCATTAGCATTTCTTAAAATTAAAGCTTTTAAAGCTTAAAAAAATATATTTTCTTACATATATTTTTAAGTCAAGGGTAGCACTTCCTTTACAATTGCTTGCTCTCTCCAGCCTTCGGTGCTTCTGCTATGAAGGTGACCACAAAACTCATCTGCCTTCTCACAGCCACTGACTACTGAATTCCTCTTTTCCAGAGCAGCTGTTGTTCACTTGCTCCTTACTCACTTCACCTTCAGGTCCCTCGGGCATACTCTTCATGCCACATTTCTTAAATGACTGGTCAACTTCCAGTTTGACTTGATTCTCAACGGTTTTGATCTACTCACACACTTGTGGGACAATTCCTTTCTGTCTGGGATTTATCTGACAACTTCCCTCCTGTGTTCAAAGCCCTTCGCTAGCTTCCCACACACGGCATACTACCTGTGCTACTGATTTTTCAGGAAGTCCTTTTCATCCCCCCAAGAATGATTTTCTGCAGATCGAAGGCCAAAATCTCTCTCTGCCATCCTGTTTCCAGCTTCCTCTGTGTATAGCTCTGTCTTTAAGCTCAAACTCTCTGTAAAGAATACTAGAGAAAAACGTAGATCTGCACAGGAACCAAGTTGCCTGTGTGTTCGTAAATGTGTAGAACAACTTGACAATAACCAAACATCGTTCAAGAAGTTATCAGTACTTGCAGTTCCAACGGAATTACTTTCTATATTTAGACACTACTAAATCATACTCTTTCATGCTTCAGTTCATGAAGATGCCCAGAATGACAAGATTGCAATGTCTTCTTCAACCTACTGACACATAATTTCAATTACAGTAACTTCCGKTGTCTAACATCAGCTTGTTATTAAGCTTCAAATGTGTCTCACACTGAAGAATACAGAAAGTGGACTACAAAGAAAGGACATATATTCAAGAAATTTCCCCTTGAATATAGGCTTCCCTTAAGCATGGAAAAAAAACATCTTCTGAGTTACCTATGCCTGAGAAGCTTCCTTTAGTAAGCCTTTTTTTTTTTTTTTTTTTTTTTTTTTTTTTTTTTTTTTTTTTTTTTTTTTTTTTTTTTTTTTTTTTTGGTCTATTTCTGCAGAAATTTAAACACTTTCTACAAGAATTAGTTAATAATCTTGGGGGGGGGGGGCATGCGTGTGTGCAAGACAGGCAATTTCCAGATGTTAATTAATGCGAGGATTCTTCCAGAGACTACTGGTATCTCTGGTAGTGCATGTTACCTTGTCAATAGGGGAAAACTAATATGTATATAATTTAGACCCTGCAGGCTCCAGCAATACTGACAGGGAAAAGCACCTCAGCTTCAACTGCGGCTCRGGAGAATGCTGAGCAGCAGGTAAGGGCAGACACAGGAATCGTTACAAAAGAGAAGGAGGAAGAGTAATACCTTTTGCCAAAATCTAAGGCTGTAAACCAACTCTCATCTAAACTGGCACTGCTGTCACAAAGGGAAAAGAAAAAAGACCTTTGCCTTGTTCCTAGCCCTTTAGCAACAAATTCCTACCCCGCGCGGTCTTCCAGCATAAGCATTTTTGTATCYGTACAATGAGCTCAGAATAATCCGAGCACACAAAGAACGATGACCAAGATTTCAAGGTTAATGAACAAGAGAAGAAAAATGGAGATGATTTCCTCCTCCTTTCCAACAGCTGTAGAAATAAGTTAGAGTGCCCAAATTACAACACTAGGCAGGCTGCACTTTGTGGATATATGCCGCTCCTTACTGCACTTGTAACTACACAGCTTCTCAACCACTATCACTAACTAACAGAGGTGATTTACCTACTGGAAGAGTGCCAAAAACATTGACCAGTTGTTTATATTTAAGAGTTCAGAGTACATGTAAACAAGTACATGTAAACATACCATTTTCAGTTTTAAGGCAAATGATCTTTGCATTAGCAAGCATTTTAAGAACAGCTATTACTGGAAATGAAGGTATTCCTCTCTCCATGCAACAGTTGAGCAATAGCCATCAATGTAGACAAAAAAAAGAAGTGAAAAAAATCAAAGTGTAATAGCCTCTGTTATAAAGGATGAGCTCTGTTGTCCAATTCTTTTTGCCCATTAGCAGACAGCCAAAGTTTATAATGAATAATGAAGAGAGAAGCACTTTTTAGCAGGTATCGAACACCAAGGCTCCGGGACATCAACTTTCACCATTTGCTCACAAGAAAGAGACCAACATGGTTCAACAGCCAACAGTACTTCATATAGTCTGTTTAAACACTTACACATTGAAGAGGTAATCGGTAGGGACAGTTGGTATCTGCTATTCAGAAGAGCAGCTTCAAGAGGTTTTTTGGGTTTGGGGTTTTTTTTAAATAGTACTTCCTACTCAACCATAATTTGCTGTTTTCCACCAGCAGGTTATGCTATTCAGAAACTCAAGTTCAGTCATTTCCACATTTATATTAAAAAACACTCCTAGGCAGAAAATCAGGAAGAGCATCATTTATTAAGCCACCAATTCAGTGGGTGATAGTTCAAATATAAAGGAAGGATGTTCCCAAACTTGCCAAGTATCTGCGAATATCACTTTCTAGTGAAAAGCTAAGGAGCAAAGACTAATGATATTAGCTGCAAAAGCCCAAATTTAGAGAAGGCTTGTTTCAAGCTTTAACAGTGTGTACCCAATCTTCTGTACGCTTGTGAAAACTTAAAAAAACTGAAGCTATTTAATACTTATGTCTACTGGGACTTGCTAACAAATAAATGCATCAGAGGCCATCATTTTAATTTACCTTCTTCCTTATGCTAGGCCATCTGTGCAACCCACTGCACAGCTAGACAAAAACAGAAAGGAGATGGACTAACATTGAAGGAAAATAGTTGGCTGGAAGAAGAGAAGAGCAGTTGCATTTTAATGGCAGTAGCACGTTCAACAGAGAGCACTTCTGAATCGGAGGAGACAGCAACTCTCATTTCAAGGGAGATTCATCTCTGTCAACCTCCTGATAGTAATCTCCAAAACTTTTCCACCAAATTCAGCTCTTAACTAGACCAACAGATTTTTAGACAAATGCATAGTATAGAAAGGTTAACGGCATGGCATTGCACGTTCATCACAACAGATAAAGGGGGTCAAATTTTAGCATCAGCCTCCTTTGTTTCTCCTGACTGTTATCCCACTATCTTACATATCCTGTGTTATTGGGACGGGGGAAAGGGGGGAGGGGCGAAATAGGCTTTAAAGCTCTTTAATTTTGCCTCATGGTTTTATTAGCAAAACATAGGCACCTAATGTTTAAAACACGCAAAAAAAAWTAATCTCTATTGCAAATGCAAGGTTTTAAATCTGAAATTTAATCATATGCTGAATGCCTTCTTGAACACTGGCCAGGTTGTGCAATGAGAGTAGGTATCCCCAAATCTACATGTACCCAAGAGCAGCAACACCTACATGCAAACAGAATCAATTAGAGAGAAATCCAGGCTCAGTGCTAGTAAGACTGTCAGATTTTGGAAGATGCATTTGTTCTAATCAAAGACTGAAACAGTAAGGTTTTACTCATCATGGTCAAGTCAGTTATACCTTTCGGGCCATCTGTACTGCAAGACTGATGAGTTTATATGCACTGCTAATTTATGACTCTTTCTTCTACCTTAAACTTCTCATTTCGCTTACTTGAAAGATGTATCTACTTATAAAAATGCCAGCATGTTTAAGACATGTTTTCATAGTAGACCCATCAATATTACTGAATTATGTACTGAGGAAGTTTATTCGTCTCTAGAAGATTTACAAAGGCTTAAATGATGATTTCTCTCCTATAATATGATTTTTTACTAAAACAATGTTTACTGCAGTTCAAAGGATTCTTTTTTTCAAAAAGAACATTTAAAGACATTATTTTAATTAGTCATTTATTCCTCTATTTTCCCTAGTTTCATTTAAGATAGCAGTTCATTTTTTACACATATACAAGTTACCTTGAACACAGTGTCAGATTAGGGAAGAACACAGCAACCCCCCCCCC
>NW_028185594.1:6442517-6448144 GCF_003343005.1 Rhea americana
ACAAGTGCTCCCTCAAAGAGGCACTAGTCACCTAGGGCCTTCTCTGGCCACAGGGGGTTGGTTATCTCTTAGCACAGGCTTTCTCTGCACATCTCACCAATGGTAATCAGCTCCCCATTCTCCCTCTGTCTCCTCTGGAGACACAACAAAGGAGACCATTCTTTTTCTCTCCATAAATACTAAATCCAGTCATCAAGGCAAGGCACAGAGCACTAGGCTTTTAAATGGTTAGTGAGTCGCTTCCACAAAGGCAGTTTGGGTATCTCTTCTTAGACTTTTTTTTTTTTCTTGGGAGGGGGGAAAGAATTCTATTCTAAATGGAAAACGATGTTTTTTAAAATCTTTACAAATGCAAAACGGGAGATAGCAATGTTGTAGCATCTCAGCAACAGTACACTTTCATTCCTAGATCCACATCCCCTCCCTTCAGGGATGCTGGTGTTGCTCTGTCCCTCAGCCTTTCCAGGGTAGGGGAACTAGCCCTTGAGACCCTTCTTTCTTCACTCCCCCAGCCTAGCTGTGGGCAAGGGAGAGGTATGCCAAGAGCCCAGCTTACTCCAAGATCTGCCCATTTTCCAGGGAAAGATGAGGTGGAAGAAGAACAAGGCCAGTTTCCCCAACACCTCCAGCCTCTGCTGACAAAGGCGCTCCAAAGACACGACTCCCCTGCATGGGCACGTGCCAAATGCTGACCCACCAAAACACTAGATCTGTATTTGCTTATTCCTCGTAAAGCCTAGAGGGACATACAGAAACAGTAAATACCATGGAAGCCATGTATGAACGCTGGTAAGCTCTTACAGGATGATTACTGTCTTGGCTCACACTCAGGGACAGATAGCTCTCAGTGAGAGGGCACGGAGGCATGTTTTCCCACCCCAGGGGGACAGACCAGCACCAGGAGCTGCTGCCATGCACATCCTTGATCAGCAAAGATTCTCAGTGGAGATGAGGAGAGCCTCAAAGTTTCAAGCAGTTCAATATCCAGGGACAGCTGCCTCAGGTCTACAGAGATCAYAGCATGGTGAAACAGTCTCAACCAGTCTAGTATTGCTGTATCCCACAGATGAACCTCAAAATACACCAGCCATATAAGCCATTAAGATAAGAAATCTGGATATAATCCCATGAGGAGCTTGCTATTCCAACAAAAATGCAACCCCTACAAGTCTTAATTCAGAAAGGTTCTTCACACATATGCCTATTTTCCAGTGCACAGAGATATGCTTGAAGTTGGACACACAGTTATGTACTTTGCTGAGACCAGGCAAGCATCCCAGGACATCATGTACCACCACTCCCCACCAACATCAATCCCTGTTGGTAGACCCTGGCTCTAGGTAAACAACTTCACAATTTAATTTAAAAACACTCATAAATAAAATGAAAATCATGGCAAGAAGTAGGCAACCATACAAAAGCTATTAAGATAAAGACCAATCATTGTGCCAGCAAGATGAGTGGCTGCACTCCCATGGCTCGCTGGGCTGAGGAGCCACCTGAGCACAGCTCTGCTCCATTTGCTTCCTGGAAACCCCTCGACTGCAGTCATGATACTTCATCAGGACCTGACAACCCACTGGCTTCACTCAACATCAGCAACAAGGTAGGTTTAAAAAAAATAAACAATAACTTGAAGAATGGCAGCGCTAAGGAGGTAAAGCCAAGAATATCATTTAAAGATGCATAGAAACACTGCTGAGAACTACATTGCCCACCCAGACTTTGCTCCATAACCTCCCAGGTCACCCCTCCACTGGTCTCTCCAAGCTTTGGGTTTATTTATGGGGATGGGGGGCACTTTTACTTCAGAAAACTCAAACAAGCCTGTTACCAAATGATAACTATAACCTCAGCAACAAGACATTGAGCCATTACACTCCGAATTCTTAATAAAGTGCTTTTGTTTAAGATCTGCATCTTGTCTAGATCACCACATGTGGTATTACAAACATATTAAATATAAGAGTAATAAAAAGAAAATACTCTAGCACTTTACTCCACTGCTTTCACTTGCAAACAAAACTGAGAACTTTCATCTAGATGCCAGGTTTGCAGGAACATAAAATACCATTGCTGAAATAGGGAGGTTTTTTTCACATAAGAGAAATCAACCTACTGTAGGCATAAAATAGTCCAAGTTTCCATGTTATGTCACGTTTGTGAAAGCTTCCACTGAATAGATCTTCATTTCAGTGTTTGAAGGCACAAAATATTTTGAATTTATTTTACATTGTTCACAAAGAGAAAAAGGTCTTTCTTCTTGTTTTATTTTTTTACTCTGTGATTAAAACAGAACTATTTTCCATTGCTGTTAAGTTGCAAGTTTGCATTGCCCAATCTAACCGAACCTGGATCCTGACCTACCACTAGGGAGGTAAACGAACAGATGAGCTGAATCATGGAAGAGAGGAGACATATGATGACCAAAAGCCTACTTATCAATCTTTCTAATGATTTCATTCTGATGGTAAGATCACTGCTTTTTCAGTATCATCTCTTTTTTCACAGGAGACTCCTACAGTAGGAGATAGGCAGCACTAAAATCTAAAAGCTCCCATAAATTCTTCATACTCTCTGCTATGGATCCAACCCTACAGCAGATCAGATTAGCACACAGCCCAACAGAGGAGTCACCTGCACAGATCTGCAGGACTATGCCCGGCGACTCTTTTCCATCTTTGTTTGTGACTGTGCTTCATTTTCACCCTCACAGTTCTCCACCTCAGGAAAACCCACCTTAAGCTTCGCATCACATGCAGATTACGAGCAATTATTACAGCATCTGTAATCCAGAAGCATTTGGCATAGCTTGCACTCTCTGCAGTAAAATGAATGCCTAAAGCATCCTACAAGGTGACCTGAATCCAGTCCTCCCACTAACATGGTAAATGAATCCCATAAAGGAAGGTCAGAGTGGCACAAGCTTTGCCTACAGGAAGTTCTGGCACTGCTGTATTCCTTCTACCTCCTTTATTTTTAGAGGTGACTGAAAATAAAGAGAAAACACTGACCCTTATTCTGTATGACACCATGCCCGGGGTGCAGCCCTTAATGTGGCCTCCCCTTACCAGTGGGTCCTTGGAGGATGCTGCTGCCCCCTCCACTGAGCACCCCTCTCCCTGGAATGGACACCACAGACAACCCACTGGCCACACGCCCTGCCCCATGCTCAGACCTATGCATCACTGGAAATCAGCTTTGCCTACTGTTTATCTACTGCCAAGTAGGAAAAAGAAAAAAGAAAAAAAAAAAAGCAGTGAACATTTTGATCTGTTGATCTCTTTTGGTAGAATTGTCCAAGTTGTCACAGAAAAATAATTTCAAGTCCTTGTTGCAGAACAGTGAACATTCTTGTTCTGGGGTTACCAGAAGTTTAAAATGTTCAAATTTTCATCTCTTTTAAACCAAGATTTTTTTTTTTTAATATTCCCTTTATTTGGCACAGATGTGAGCTTTCTTCCAAGAATGTCTGTTAAAGCAAAAAGTTATTTTTCACCCAAAGAACACCAACCATCTCTCACACTGTGCCCCAGAGCACTCTGGAACAACTTGGTTTCACAATGATAGCACTTTACTGAGCCACAATCAGCTGTCTATTGAGTTCAAAAAGCTTACTAGAAAAATTTGTTTATTTTCTCATCCTAATTTTCTATATTTTCATTGTGCACCCCGTCTAATTAATTTTTCTCTTTTTACCATGCTCTATTACCTCAGACGCTTTCAGCAAATAGTCACCTACCAGATTTACCATTACTTCACATGGGAAGGCTTTAACACTCACCGACTACCCTATACTCTATAATCATTTTCTACAAATTGAATTAGTTTCTTAATGCAAGTTCACCAGACACGATCAACCTTTCTACACAGACAGCTTGCTTYCAGTGTTTCATTCACACTTCTCAGTACCACTCACAAAAGATAAAATTGCAACTCTCTCTCTTCCTCCTTACTTCTGATTCTAAATAAAAATCAAGTCATTCTGAAAACAAGCAACCCACATCTTCCTCTGTATAGTTAGAGGGAAAAGGAGAAAATAGTAATAAAAATAATATATCTGAATATGCAAAACACATAGATTATGCAATTATTTCAGCAATTGCAGACTAAACACTGAACAAGTGTCTACACTTCCACATAGTCTGTCAACCCAAGAGGACCCAGAAGTTTAAATAAGGCTAAAAAATAAAGAATCTTAACCTTGGAAACTGAATAAATAAATAAATAAATAAAACAGCTTCAGAAGAACAAGACGGAAGCTTGACTTTCAAGAATGCAGTGCTTTCCCCAGGTTAGCTCCACAATTGCTTCCTTGGCCCATGAGTACACCTCAGCGGGATGCTCAAGAATGGCTGCATTCCCATGAACGGGCTTTCGTAAAATTACTGCCTGCAAATCCACCATAGTCGCTTCCCAACAGAGCAGTCCTGCATCCCCCTACCACTGCCCCACAAATACCCAATTCTAAATTTCAGCAGTTTAAAAGCAGAGCAACCAACCAGGTGGAGACCATCACTGCGATTAACACAGCTGAAATATTTATGACAATTAACCAGCTTCTGCCACTCTTCAGTAAAATTTTATTGTGCATATTTTAGTACATTAGCATCACGTTAGCCTGTCTGAACACTTCTTTTCACATAATTCTAGTGGTGAGCCTGACACACACGGCAACACACAGGGGAAAAGATTCATGCCATACCATCCAAAAAACAGGTTTCAAATACCTTGTCAAAGAAAACAAGCCTCTATGTCCTCTCATCCACTGCACAACTAGCTAGAATATCTCAGTCYTGAGGTATCTGGAAGGTAAAAATATAGGGTGAAAACTGCATCCCTTTATATTAATAATATCAGTTAAATAAGATCCAAGAGAGAGTCATATAGCACTAAAACATCAGTTTTTATCAGGAGATACCTGAGGCACTGCAGTATTTTTGTACACTAGGAGCGGGATACACAAGTGTAAGCTCTGCTGACATGATAAACATCGCCTTTTCAAACAGCATGAGGTTATTCAGATCATTTTACCACTACGGCTGGATTGTTCTAGACAGTATTTTTTTTCCAGTACTTAATCCAATTTAGTTTAAGATGCCTCTACATGGAATGTGATTATTTTGCTTGGGAGATAATCCCCAAAGTGAAGGGTTCTCAGTGTCCAAGAAAAAATTAAGGTCCATGAACCCTAAGGGAAATTCAACCTGCTTTCTGCTTTAATTTCGCCTAATCTGTCTTAGTCAGAGTTCCTCCTAAGTATAAATTGATTGCAACCAATGTTTTTGTGATAAAGCTTGTAATCTATTAGAAAGTCATCTGTGACCACCAAACTCAATTTACATCTGACCTTTTAAGCCATTCGACCAAAATCATTCTGAGTCATTTTGCTTAATGTCAGGTCTGACCTGTAGACTAAGAAAGCTTATTACGTGACATATTTAGCTGTTCATGTTGATGTCGCTCCCGAGGAGTATATTCTCTGAGATCCCTCTTCCATTCCCACATGAATCACACATGACAGCACACACTTTATCTGCTGCTGTCTTCGGCTCTAGGATCACAGCGTCAGAAGTGACCATCAAGGGTACAGCCATGGCCGTATTAAAACATTCCTCCAAGCCAAT
>NW_028185594.1:6448184-6473965 GCF_003343005.1 Rhea americana
GCGTATCCAACTCTTCTGTGATAACTACTACTTTGAGCCTTACTGTGAGGAGTGAGAAAATAATGTAAGGACAGGGTATTGCAATTCAGAGCATTCAAAGCACAGAAAGAATTCACTGGTCCACTTTATTGCCATCATTGTGAAAATCACACTATCATACTTCCTATCTTTATTTACAAAACTTTACATTTATGTCAAACAGATGGATCAATTACTTAAGAGTGTATTTAAATTAATCTTCCTGAAAGATTCAACTGATTTTCTAATGATTTAAGAGCTGTGGCTCACAAGACACTTCCTTGCACTGTCTTTTTCCCCTCAGGTAAGAGCCCAAAACCGGCTGCCTGTGTTTAGCCAGTTATGTAACTGGGCTGAAACATCATCAGCCAGTTAGGTGATTAGAGGGACAAAAAAGGATGAGCTCTGAGAGTTGGTCACCATATAGCCTGGAAAGAAAGGGGAGTTCTTGTCCTTCTGCTCTGGCTATTAGAAACTGCTCTGCTTGACCAAGCCCTACACAGACTCAATTTAATTGTCTGGGCATTACCTTATCTCATTCAGTTATGTCCAAGGGACTTCATGATTTCC
The DNA here is from genome assembly GCF_003343005.1 of Rhea americana. Taxonomy (NCBI): domain Eukaryota; kingdom Metazoa; phylum Chordata; class Aves; order Rheiformes; family Rheidae; genus Rhea; species Rhea americana. The sequence continues at coordinate 6,448,773 of NW_028185594.1, forward strand.
CACAGCAAAGGAATGACAGCCGATTAGCCGTTATGGGAGTCACTGGAATATTTTCCCAATCAAAAAAGGGATTAAGAGATCCCAGAGGTTTCACATCTGAAGAAACCCCACAGCTGGTCTAACACATTGAAAGGAGATGAGACTGTCCCAATCCACACTGTTTTCTATATGCACAATGCCAAGATGAAAGTAAAGAATGAAAACTTCCTTCAGGAAGCCCTCAACTTGCTCCAAGGAGACAAGAACCTGCGGACCTAACCCAAACAGATAGGTAGATAAGAGAAATACTGCATGTTGTTTTTAATTTCTGTTTATCCCTATTTTTGTAACAATATAATCTTCTTTAAACTTCATAAATAAGTRCCTGTATTCCCTTCTAGCTGCTTTCGGATATGGGCAATTTCTACTTAACATAAAAGCCTTCTAGGCAAAGCAGCTATTAAAACCTGGACTGAAAGAGCCTTATAGTACCCTGAATTACCATGCTTTTGCTCTAAGGCACTGCATACACCCCCACTAAGCTGCCCATGCCAGCATGGGAGTAACATCTAGTCTATATTCAAAACATCTCAGGTGAGCCATGGTAGCTAGGCAAGCTCTTCGGCAACTGCACAGAAGCAAGGAGAGTGCTTGTACCCTGGGAATCCAAGCAGCTTGTAACATGCAAACTGCAACAGGAAAGCCATCATGCAGATCAGGAATTTCCTACTAGTAAAGTAAGATCACATAAGATGAAAAGCCTAGACTGAACGGTACACAAAAATTATGTTAGGAGAACTTGCCACAGTTTGAGTAAAACACTGTAATCACAGAGCTTCTAATAAAGTCCATTGAACATTGTTAAGTACATTGCAAAGTAATAGCAAAATACAGAGCCAACAGGCTATGGCATTTGCACACTCCAGTTAAAAATGAATTTGCATCATATTCACAGTTTTCAAAGAACCGTGAATGTTAATACAAAACAGAGCACTTACTTTCAGCTTGCTGTTAAATGAAAGCATCTTAAAGCAGACTCTTCACATGTCATCCAGAGATAGGAATATAGCAGGACAAAAAGCCTGTCCTAAGAGGGACAGGTTAGGTATCAACTCAGGTAAAAGCAGGAGAGGATGTGTGTGAGGCTCCCTTCATGTTTGTGCCCCCCACCCTCTCCCTCCTCCCCAGCAGCCTTGCTGTAGCAGGCTTCCTGCTGTCTATAACTACCTCTGACTGCTTTCAGGCCATCAGGCTGGTCAAGGCACTGGCTTAAAACACATCACCCTGCTGTTCCCTTTCCCAGGTCCATCTGTCCTTAGCCTCCACATTCAAGGATGACTTTCCTGTGCCTACATGGGGGAGCATGAGGACATGAAGAGGAAACATCCAGGCCCATTGCCTTTACTGGTTCCAGCATGCCACCAGCATCGGGTAACTCAGCCTTCACAGTAGCTTTTCCACTCCATCTCTCCATCCCACATTGCTCCACGCAGCAATCCCCACCTCCTTCGGCCACTCTGGAAGACAACTGCACAGCCTAGCCTTGAAAGCCAGAGCCGATGCCTGGGCTTCCCAGTGAACCACCCCAAAACACAGCTATCAGCAGCCCAAACCATAATGAAGGGCACTTGATTCCCTGCATTCCCAGGCCTGCCCAGGAAGTACCTCCTGTCACTACTGCAGCCAAAGCGCTGGTGTCTTCCAGCTAATTACACTGGCAGGTCCCTGCTGCCAGCCATSGTCCCACGCAAATGGGCAAAAGTGGCAGCCAGCTCCAGCAGCAGCTGGGGCAGAGGAGTCCAGCCAAATGGATCCTGCTTCACCGCTAGAAATCCCTTGAAGCACCTAATGCTGAGGGAGAGAGCACTGCCCCGGGAGTGGGGAAGGAGATGCATCCAGGAGACTAAAATAGCAAGAGCTCCCAAAGAAAGCCATGAAGGAGAAAGTGCAGCAGCTACAGGTACCTTGGAGACTAAATTCTAGCTTTTGCTGCTTTGCTAGGAGGGAGCTGCTGAAGGTGAGGAAAAGCAGCTGCTGCCCTTGGGCCTGCCAGCTGCAGGCAGGGTGACCAGCAGGTGAATACATGCACAACAGAGTCCAAAGTTGTCTTTTCTGGTATCCAAAAAGGAGCTATATCCTAGTTCTGGATGTAAACATGGGACACGGTGTTCCAATTGGAGTTGCCTCTAGGTCATAAAATAAACCAGAAATGTCACACATGAGTTATCAGTTTTAACACGCTCAGTTTAAGAAAGTTTCATAAGGCATGAGACGCTCTGTGAATTATCCATCTCAGATACCGCAGGAAAAAGAAAAAAGGGAAAGCCAGACAGAGCCACTCTGTTAAAAAAAAAAAAAAAAAAAAAAAAAAAAGTTTTTTTAAACTTCTTTGTAAAGAGAACTAGAAAAAAAAGCTCTTAAACAATATAGCAGGGACTCCACTATTTTGTTTAAAAGGTACATTAGCAAATGTATTAACGTCACCTACCGCATGGAGAAAGCAAAGCCCTCTAACAAATAAATGACAAGGAAAAGCTATTACAGACCCTGCCAAAAAGGCACAGATGGTAAATTCAGTTCCAGCGAGTCCAATAAAATGCTACAGAGAGTCAATAGATGGAATTATTCCTTTTCCATTTCATGTCATTTAGACCTTCAACCCCAGATGACAGATGTAAAACATTTGCCTCAAAAGATAATCTCTTGTAATACATGCTAGTAGGAGAACACAGACGGAGATTTTAGGATTAAAGGGAAGTATGCGATTTTTTTCCTTTTTCTTTTTATTAAGCCTACAAACCATTATAACTCGAGGCTTTTCTTCTGTATTTTGAAAAGCTCCTACTGGCTTTGCCTTAGCAGGAGTTTAATTAGTCGCTCAATTACCTTGGTAGGATTATTCCCATGCTTACTACAGCATGTGAATTAAAGCTTTTACTTTGTATTCCCTACAGAAAAGGGCAATTACTTTACCTGTTTTTTTTCCATTTTTTGACGTCAACATACATGACAAGAAAATTATCCATTTAATTTTGTGTTCACCTTTAATATTAACTTGAGAAATCAGTACTTCCACAGAAAGACTGTTAATGCCCATCTCATTGTTATAAACATTTTTCAGATAGCATTTACTAAATCTGTCATCATTACTTTCTTTGCACAAAACCCTTGCAGTACTAAGCATGAGCGCAAAGACCAATCTAAAATGCTTTACCATTATCGATCCCCTTCGCACAGTGAACAGAGACAGCAGTTTGCGCAGCACTGTCTCGGCTCTGCCTTGAACTTCTGGGGCCCGTGTTGGATTCTGCGGTCTGCTCACCCTTGTGGAACAAGGGGACTACAGAGTGACTCCACCAACAGGTAAGRGGAGCTGGGCAAGGGCAACTGCAGGAAGCTTTAAGCTCTCCTAGGAGAAGCTCCAGCACTTACCCCCCACTGTAGCTGGGTRTAGCTACTGCTAACAAGCAGTCTCCCTTGCCCCTGAATAGAGGGAGTTGGGGCTTTTGACACAGGTAGCCCTTGTTTACAGCGGATCAAGTACCMTGTGAGTCGGTAGTAGGGAGAGGTCTATTTAAGAGCCAGGCCTGGAATGCAGCTAACAGAGGCAGCAAACAGATGCAGCAGTTCGTGCAGAAGCAGTGCAGTTAGGTGCAAGAGGACATCTTTCTTTTTCCTGCACTACTAGTGCCCTCTTGCTAACATGGTTGTAACTCACCATAAAGCATATTTTCCAGTAGCTGTGGGAACTGTCACATCGACCGTGTCGGAAGCTTCAACCCAGACAGACCCTCTTGTAGCAGATGCTGCCCTACAGGTCCCAGGCTGCAGGGAGCGCATGGAGCCTCTCCAGAAGGCCTGGACTGATGGTCTGCCCTCCTACAAGAGGTGTGTTGCTGTTGAGGATTTGTGTGGTCAAGTCAGGGAGTTGCAGGATGAAGTTCATAGACTGCGAAACATACAAGAAAATGAGCAGGAGACAGGGCATTCTCAGAGACCCTGCTGCTCCTGGAGTCCCAATGCCCTGCAGCAGSGGAGTTGCTAGAGGACTCTGTGAAGAGTGAAATAGTACAGCACAGCATCGTCAAAGAAGGCTAGAAGCCAGCTGATTCTCAAACAAAAAGAAGGCAGGCCCCTAATCCTCCTGTAGACCTGGAGTTACAGTTGAAGAACAGGTTTAGTGCACTCCAGGATGAGGAGAACCCAGACCTGGCCTCAAGGGAAGCAACTGGGCTGTCTGACCCTGTGCCTTGCATGACCACTTGGAAGAGGCGACAAGTGRTTGTAGCGGGTGTTTCCATGCTGAAGGGGACAGAGGTGCCTATCCCGCCAACGTGGCTCCTCCTCTAGAGAGGTTTGCTGCCTGCCGRGGGYGAGGATACGAGATGTGTCTGAAAGGCTACCAAGGCTTGTCCACTCATCAGACTACTATGTTCTGCTGCACTTTCACGTRGGTGCTAATGRTACAGAGAACAAAGTAGAAACAAAGACGACTTTGAGGCCTTGGGCATGGTGGTCAAGGGTCTGGGAGCCCAGGTGGTCTTTTCATTGATCCTGACAATTAGGGAGAGGCATGGGAGGAGGTGCAGGAAGATTTTCCAAATCAACAACTGACTATGCCGCTGCTGTTGGCAACAGGGTTTTGGATTCTATAACCATGGAATATGGTTTGAAGACCAACAACTGGTGCAGAGAGATAGGATTCACCTCACCAAGCAGGGCACATTTGCCTCTGCAAACATGTTAGCCAGACTAGTAAAGAAGGTTTTAAACTAGGTAGGAGGGGGACAGGGAGGTGTCATACAGACACAGTAGACAACAAAACACAAGTTGGGTCAGGGGCCTCCAGTGGGTACATGCAGCTGGGGATGTGCATTTGGGACATGGCTATGGCAGACCCCTGTACATCCTTCCTGGGAAACCTGCAGGCATGATCACCTCTTTGAAATGCCTGTACACTGATGCATGCAGCATGGGGAACAAACAGGAGGAGCTGGAGATCTGTGTATGGTCACAGGGCCATGATCTCATYGCAGTCACAGATACATGGTGGGATAGCTCACGACTGGAATGCTGTCATGGATGGCTATGTGCTTTTTAGGAGAGACAGACCAGGGAGGTAAGGTGGTGGAGTTGCTCTTTATATGAGAGCGCAACTGGAATGCATCAAGCTCTGCCTAGGGGTGGAGGAGGAGGCGGCAGTCAAGAGCTTACGGGGAAAGATCAAAGGGCAGGCTAACACAGGGGACACTGTTGTGGGTATCTACKATAGGCCACCTGACCAGGAAGAGAAAGTTGATGAGACCTTCTACAGACAGCTAGAGGTAGCCTCACGATCACAGGCCCTGGCTCTCCTGGGGGACTTCAACCACCCCGACATCTGCTAGAAGGACTACACAGCAAGGCACAAGCAGTCCAGGAGGCTCCTGCAATGCATTGATGATAACTTCTTGTCACAAATGGTGGAGGAGCCTATGAGGAAGGGTGTCCTGCTGGACCTTTCCCGTACCAACAGAGAGAGACTGGTTAGAGATGTGAAGGTTGAGGGCAGCCTTGGCTGCAGTGACCATGAGATGGTGGAGTTCAGGATCCTGCAGGAAAGAGGTAAGGCAACAAGCAGGATTGCAACCCTGGACTTCAGGAGAGCAGACTTTGGGCTCTTCAGAGACCTAAATGGTGAAATCTCATGGGTTAAGGCTATAGAAGGAAGGGGGGTCCAGGAGAGCTGGCTAATACTCAAACATCACTTCCTGCAAGCTCAAGAGCAGTGGATCCCTATGAGTAAGAAGTGCAGCAAAAGGGGCAGGAGACCTGCATGAGTGAGCAAGGAGCTCTTGACCAAATTCAAACAGAAGAAGAAAGTACACGGAATGTGGAAGAGGGGACAGGCTGCTTGGGAGGAATATAGGAATGCAGCCAGAGTATGTAGAGATGCTGCAAGGAAGGCTAAGGCCCAGCTGAAATTGAGTCTTGCAAGGGATGTCAAGGACAACAGGAAGGGCTTCTTCAGATGTATCAGCAGCAAGAGGAGGACTAGGGAAAATGTGGGCCCGCTACTGAATGGGGCGGGGGCCCTGGTGACCAGAGGCAGAATCCAGAGAAGGCAGAATTACTGAATGCCTTCTGTGCTTCAGTCTTCACTGCTAAGGGCAGCCCTCAGGAATCCTGCAGCCTGGACGTGAGGGAGAAAGTCCAGAGAAGGGAAGACTTTCCTTTGGTTGAGGAGGAAAGGATTACAGACCTTCTGGGCGGGCTAGACAGCCACAAATCCACGCCTCCAGATGGGATGCACCCACGGGTACTGAGGGAGCTGGCGGACATTGTTGCCAGGCCGCTCTCCATCATCTTTGAMAGGTCCTGGAGAACTGGAGAGGTGCCTGAGTACCGGAAGAAACCCAAGGTCACTCCAGTCTTCAAGAAGGACAAGGAGGAGGACCCAGGCAACTACAGGCCGGTCAGCCTCACCTCCATCCCTGGAAAGGTGATRGAACAGCTCATYCTGGATGTCATCTCCAGACATACAGAGGAAAAAGAAGGTGATCAGGAGTAGCCAGCGTGGATTCACCAAGGGGAAATCCTGCTTAACCAACCTGATAGCCTTCTGTGATGGAATGACTGGCTGGGTAGATGTGGGGAGAGCAGTGGACATTGTGCGCCTTGACTTCAGCACGGCTTTTGACACCGTCTCCCATAACATCCTCCTAGAGAAGCTCAGGAAGTGTGGGTTAGACGAGTGGACAGTGAGCTGGATTGAGAAGTGGCTGAAAGGCAGAGCTCAGAGGGTCATCATCGGTGGCGCGGAGTCTAGTTGGAGGCCTGTGGCTAACGGAGTCCCCCGGGGCTCAGTACTGGGTCCCATCCTGTTCAACTTCTTCATCAACGTCCTGGATGAGGGGACAGAGTGCCTCCAAGCTGGGAGGAGTGGCTGACACACCAGAGGGCTGTGCTGCCATTCAGAGAGACCTGGACAGGCTGGAGAGTTGGRGCAGAGAGGAACCTCCTGGGGTTCAACAGGGGCAAGTGCAGAGTCCTGCACCTCGGGAAAAATAACCCCAGGCACCAGTACAAGCTGGGGGCTGACCTGCTGGAGAGCAGCTCTGCAGAGAAGGACCTGGGAGTGCTGGTGGATGACAGATTGACCAYGAGCCAGCAATGTGCCCTTGTGGCCAGGAAGGCCAATGGTCTCCTGGGGTGCATTAGGAACAGTGGTGCCAGCAGGTCAAGGGAGGTGATCCTGCCCCTCTGCTCAGCCCTGGGGAGGCCTCATCTCGAGCGCTGCTGGGGAGCTGGGCTCCCCAGGACAAGAGAGACAGGGAGCTACTGGAGAGAGTCCAACGCAGGGCTATGAAGATCATCAGAGGGCTGCAGCACCTGCCCTATGAGGAAAGGCTGCGAGAGCTGGGCCTCTTCAGCCTGGGGAAGAGGAGACAGGGGCGGGGGGATGTTATCAATGTGTATAAGTATCTCAAGGGAGGGGGTCAGGGGGACAGGGACAAACTCTTCTCAGCTGTCCCGTGTGACAGGACAAGACGCAAAGGGCAGAAACTGAACCACAGGAAGTTCCGCCTGACTGTGAGGGGGAATTTCTTCCCTGTGAGAGTGACGGAGCACTGGAGTAGGTTGCCCAGAGAGGTGGTGGAGTCTCCTTCTCTGGAGATCTTCAAGGCCCGCCTGGACGCAACCCTGTCTAAMATGCTCTAGGTGACCCTGCTGAGCGGGGAGGTTGGACTAGATGATCTCCAGAGGTCCCTTCCAACCTTACTGATTCTATGATTATTCTAGTCATATAAATCCAGTGGCATTAGGGCCCACTGACTGCAGTAAGGTGAAGGCCCTTTTGACACCCAGACACCACAGACCTACATTACATGTGTAAAAATAGGAGGAGCTGCAGGGCTCTAACAACACAGAAGCACAGCCTGCAAGAACTGTCTGGGCAAACGCAAAAGTGCCAGAGGAGAGTGTTGAGTACCGTGATGTAACCCCAGACTGGGGAGTACTGTGATTTTCAAACACTTTTCTGTAATAAAGCTCTGGACAATTAGCAAATACACTGCAGCAGCACATGCACTGTGCTTACTCCTGTCCCACAAACATGCGTGTCCATAACTTCACAACTGTGAGTAAAATGCACCATATTCCCAGCAGCAGCACACTGGCCGGTTAAACCACCCTTCATCAACAATTTAAGGGAATTTCCTTCTTCTTAGCAATGAATACAAAATAAAAACAGTTGAAAAAGCCTCCCTCAGAGCACAGCAACCCCCAGGCCTGCTGCCTCACAGAGCTGCTAATTTACTTTATCTTAAATTGCAGGTCATGTTGTCATATTGATATTAGTACACTTTCCTCTCCCATCTCCTCAAGTCACATATACCCAAAAGACTTCCATTTATTGCCGTTTCTAAAAAAAACCTAACTTGAAGATGTTTTACATCTTGATTTGAATGCTTCCATAATATTCCTCTGAAAACGTTCATAAAAGTTGTTAGGACGTGATGAAACTGTCCTAAAGTGACAATCCAAAAAATGCACTGAGATTAATTATCCTGCTCAGTTGAATCACTTATTTCCAAAAACAGATCACTGGCAGGAGACCAATTCCTTCCGGTGAGAAAACAACAGGAAAAAGGCAAACAAAGGTGCAGGTTATCTACCTCTCTCTATACCTAAATGAGTGTGCTTGACAGGAGAAGACTCTGCACATCATATTTACCTTATTTGCACTTCGTGGACCTTTGCGCTGCCAGCACAAAGAACTGCAGGCACTACTGGGCATATGCACTCAGCCTTAGGTGGCTGAACAGGAGCCCTCATGAATAGTAACTTCAAACTGAAGCAATCAAACAAGTCTATTGGTGAGGAAATGCGTTATACTGTGAATCCCCCCAAACGCTATCAAAATTACAAATGAAGTACAGATGTTTGCTGTTTTTATATGATAGGCATGACCAGATTCACACACTTAAACAGGGTTTGGAGGACCACTGTAGCAGAACATTGTTTTTGGCCTGGTCGAACTTGGAAAAGGTCTGTACCACTCTCTTCATCCTGCTACACATGCCTGATGCAGGAAATGCATGTGTATGGTTCGCTTAACTGTAGGTAGTAAAATTACTCCATAGCTATATGTTCGTAAGAGGCCAGGGTCACTACAAAAAGCCTTTCCTGAAGGATGAGTGCATTCCCTCATTCTCAACTGCAATGGTTGTGACTGCCGAATGTAGCAAGCTGCAGTGCAATTACAGCTGGATTGCAGCCATGCCCTTCGGATATATTCTTCTCTGTGAAGGACAAGCCTGCTAATTAGAATTGCTACAGTTCTAAAATAACAAAAGTCTTTCAAGCAGAAGCCTCTGATGTTTTTAACTACTTCATACTTTTAATACACATTTCACAGTAACCACATCATATGTGATTTGGATGCAAACACACTAGTATTTGCTTTGCTTGTTATACTTAATGCAGCTGAGGACCTTTTCCCAAGGACAGACATACACCCTAGGCCAAATATTTCTCCAAAACAAATAAGATCTACTATAAAAATAAGAAATGCTTAACTTAGAAAGTATTATTTTCTATTCAATTTGCACATGGATCAGCATCAGAATGTGAACTTTAAAGACCTTACCCTCAGACACATCAACTGACTTACGCATATTAAGGTTTTGACTTGCATACACCAACCACAATGCCAAAGAGTTGCCTCAAGACCTGTATATTTTCAGCTACCTCACTAGCCTAGCTTTAGTGCAAGAGCTGACACTCCTGTTCCTGAAGTTCTGACTCTACAACCTAGGAAGTGTCACTTTCTCTCTCTCTCTCTCTCTCTCCTTACAGTTCTTCCAAACAGAGCTGTTTGGAAGTTTTCTGATGGCACACATTCATCAAAAGATGATGCAAAGATTTCTCTCTTTGGAAAATGTAAAGCTACATGAGAATTTGCTCTTGTTTTCAGGACTTTATCACTTCTTAGTTTTAAAAAAAGAGTAACATCAAGAGCCATCTCAAAAATATTTGTAACTTAAAACAACACRAAACAAAGAAACAGTTTTCCTTTCCAACCCCGTCAGGCACTTTTTTTTTTTCTTTCCTTTTTGGCTAATCCAGAGTTATGTTATCCCTTGTATTATCTTCAGTATTAAAGCACAATGTATTTAAGCACAAGAGAAATATATAGCAACGAAAGCCAATGGTTTAAGTCAGGTGTGTTGTTATATATGTTGCTGTAGGAAAGCCTAGAAAGTTTTCCCTGACATTTATCTGAATTTTTCCCTGCTTTAGCTCCACATTATTGCTGATAATTAGGCCGCTTCTCCMCGTGCTTAGCTTCTGATGCCACCCCCCAGCAACACCACATCCCTTAGCTGGCAGCCCCTCAGCTGGTGCCAGGGTGGGCAGCCCTTTACAGCAACCCTACACCCGGGGTGCAGTCACCACCAGGAATTGCCTTGGCACTGGCCCCATGAATTCAGCCAGTCATTTCATTTACTATTTTCAGGTCCTTAACCTTTTCTGGAATAGTCCTAGGAGGCTCCTCTCATACTTACACGCGTGCACAGGAATGGCAGGTATTGCTGGGTGGTCAACATAATTTTAAGATCATCCTTCCTTGCTTATCTGGGCAAAAGTAGCTGGCTCACAGCAGGTTTGCCCTGAGTCCTGTAGGGGTTTGGCCACCTCTGCTGGCTCATCTTTCCCATCACACAGCAAACTCATAGTAATTTCCCATCTATGACCAGCTTAAGRTCCTTTCCAGCACTACTGCTTTCCAAGGATCTTCCCTTCTCAGGGAATATYCGTTTTGAATGATTTCCCGTCAGATGTGCCAGCTTGTGTTTTTTCACTTTGAATCTCATTTTATTTCCTGAGGATGTTTCTAAGCTCTCTAGAAATTCTCCCATTTATATTATTTCTCCAACTTCAAGTATTGCCAGTTAATTAGTTCCCCCACTGAATTTAACCAGCTCAGCAGTACACCTCTATTTTATGAGATAGTTGTAAGTCCAGGTGAGGCCTTTGCACACAACACATGCTATTCAGTCTGGGAAGGACTCCTGAGGCTTATAGCACCCTCAGCCTCATAAAGAAACAGCTTTTATTTTCCTCAGCTGAGCCCTTGTGCAAGGCCTGATCCCTCTGGCACTGCATAGGATCCTTCTCCCAAGCATATACATTGCTCTTCCATGTTTCAGTTGCTTATCCATCCCGCAGCTCAGGGATTACACATACCCTGGCCAGCCTGAAGGCAACAGCAAAGAAATTGTGCAGCATAWCCCGTTACTACAATGCAGCTTCATTCTTTCCCAGTGCAGGCGCTTCATCCCCTACCTTTGTAATTTGATCTAAATATGATCAAACCTGCCTGACAATTTGTCCTTTATAAACTGACGCTGTTTATTGCTCCCTGATCTTCTCCAGACTTCCTCTCCTCCAGCTCCATGCCAAGAAAACGCCTCACTACTGAGGTCCATTGATTTTTTCCATGCTCCTCCTTTCTGAGCACCTCTTCCTGCCATATTAATTATACATGGTTTAACGCATATTTGTGAGAAGCAGTTGCATTGCAACTTTTCGGATGGAAGGGTTCTCCAGTCTGTCAGTACTACTAGGTTATAGATTGTTCACAGGCCTTTTAAGAGCAACTTATGAAGTACTTAATGTTTTGAAGGACAAAACTGCCCCTCATCCAGTGTGAAGRAGCAAGCAAACACAGGTCACCCCCAAGTCTTCTCATCAGAGCTAACTCAAGYTCCTGCAGAGCAGCACCGTTCCCAGGCCCTGCACTCCCACGCATGGAAGCGGCAGACAGGCACCCATGCACTGTGCCTCCTCTTACGCTATTCCTCAGCATTCAGCTGCTGTTCTGGGTATTTTTCTCTGGGTAGGACAAATCCTAGTACAGCTGCTGCTGAAGTAGCCCCAAGTCTTCCTCCCAAAAAGCTTTGTTTAATCACTGGTCTACATAACATTGACAGAAGCAGCTTTTCACCAGGGAATTTTCTGATACAGTTAAGAGTTTTTCCCAGAGATCACTTCATGGTATAACTACATTTGCAGACAGTAATGATAGCTTTTACTAGTTTTCATTGCATTTTTTTAAAAGTTGGATAAAAGGTACATGGGAGGGGCGGGGACACTAAAATGTAAACTTTTAAGCCATATAAGGTCTGTTCTCACTGTGCACATAAATCCTCTTGATAAGTGTTATTGCTCACGTATTCAAAGGGAAAATGGCCTTGCTTAGAGAGTTGAAAATGTCCTTTAAAAAAAAAGCTAAGCTAAGCTATTAGAAAAATTACAAATGCTGCAAAGGACAATTGCAGCAGTAACATCAGTATGTACACAGATAGACTGCAGTACTAATTAAGTRTTTTACTGTCCATGTCTCAGGTGAGTATGATATTTATGCCAGGTTTTTATTTCTCCTGATTAATAGGGTCATGAAAGTCTGCTCAATGCCAATAACAGTGCGTGTTAACCACAGGGAGCCTCACTCAATTCTTCTCTTCACGGTCACGGCTCTGCTAAAAAACAAGAACCAGAAYGTGTCTTCTTGCCAAGATTCATTTATCAGTTTAAGTAAACGATAATGTAATTTCAAACAAAATACTTWTTCAAACTAGTAGCTGGCCTATTTCAACTAATAGCTAGACTATTTTCCATGGTTATCTGGCAGCACCTTTTGAGGGGAAAAAAAAACAGTACAGAATAAGTATTTTCTTCACAAAACAGTGGTGCTCAGGCAGCTATAACTATTATGTTTCTAATGGGATTACTGGCCAAATGCTCAAGTGCAGGAAATCTGTATAGCTCCACTGGTTTCCAGTGCAGATATGCCAATTTASCCCAGCTGAAATTCCCTCACATGCAACCTATAACTGTGCTATATACTTTCACGTTTAGAGTGTACTTTTTGCATTAATCACACCAAAACAGGATGAAGAAATGTGTTACYACTGTTGAAAAGCCTCACATGTGCTATACATATTCCTCAGCCCTCTTGCTCTCACATGGCTCTATTATTTAGCTTTCTCAGTKTTAATTCACATCTGTTATGGTCATTTTCTTCTAAAAGCAAAGGAAAACTACTGCATTTGTTGGCATGCACTATACAGTGGATCACATGAAATGTTGTAACTTCCATAGAAATACAGTCATTTCATCCTTCCCTGGAAGTGGTATTAACTTCTCATCCACTCTTACCTGAATCACAAGATTCAATCCACTAATTTATGCCTGCTCATAGCTGCTGTTTGGAATGATTTTTTTTTCAGCAAAGCAAGCATAATTACTAATGATCTTATGACTAGTTATTCTCTTCAGATAATCATTAAACCAGCCATAAATTCATTCCATCTACTAGCATCTTATCTTGTCAGGTAAACTTATTGACAGGGAGTAAGAACAGCTTGGAAARGAAAAGACCAAACAAAGCCTGTATGCCTTTACCCCCAAGCTATGGAGGCAAGCCACAAAAACCTCTTTGAATTCAACAGTCTAAGTGCCAACATTATGTATTATATATATCCACGTTAAACATCAGTCCAAATAAACGTGCAGGCTACGTGCAATGTCTTGGTGCCAAGTAGCGTGATCAGAAGTCAGTGATTTTTCTCTCCTCCCCCCCCCCACACACAGTTTTTTGGAAGCATGACTCCCTTTTCCCACTCTTCTGCCTCTGAGCGTCCACACGCCCCGTGGGACTGGTTTATTCTGCCCTCCTCTCTACCAAGCTGGCAGCAGCTCAGTTCCTCCAGCGCAGAAGCCAGTTGCTATTTTGGACTATGAAGAGGTTCATCTCCAGTTCTAACTGGACAGAGTGGATGAAGTCAATTAACAACAATCTGTTCTTTCCTGATCCATTTAGACACTCAGTGAACTCCTTGAAACTTTCCCACAGCTCTGTGTTGCAGGKATTCAATCTGCAACAAATACAGGCCTGAGGCAGCACCAGTAGGTGCAGCCTCAGAAAGCAAGCAGGAACAACACAGCACTGCAAGTCAGCACGGCAAGACCCCCTCTTCTCCAGCTCTTACTTTGTCTTTCCTTAAAGCTTCTGCCCTTTGCTGTTACRCACACACTCAGTGCCGGTGCTTTTCCAAACACCTGACTTAGGATCTAAATCCATATTCATGGAAGGACCAGTGCTCTGGTAGGAAACAGAAGCTCTAACAAATTAATGCTCTGTTTTCAATCAAATTCATTGAAGGTGAGGAAGATGCAATCTCTGACACCTCAAAGGCTATCCCACAGCAATCACATTTGTTTATAAGAACAGTGGAGCTACAATCATCACTCTTCCATTTGGCCTATATTCCTGCAGGTTGCTTGAGCTTCACAATTATCAAAGACCCCTTAAACTTGTAATTGTTTTGGATTCCAGATTTCTCTGTTTATTATTTAATGATTTAAAGGCAATTATTTATTTATTTCAGAAGAATAACTAATRTCTCTTGCTCCAAGTGTTAGTCACAATGGACTGCTCATTTCTGGCATGGTTTCTGCCTGTCTTACAGCACATTCTCAATGGCATTATGCAATGCTTTCATTAGTCTCAACTGTTTCACTTGGCAGTAAGATGCGTTATAAAGTGATGTCAGCTCTTGGAAAAGAGAAACAGAATTAGGACAAGGTGAAAGTTTCAAGGGTACATAACTCTAAAATCACAGGCATTTGGAATTCAGAAATTGCCATTTGGATATCTGTCACCTCTGTTTCTCACCAATGTGTCACATCATAACACCACAGTTACCAAACATGTACATAGCTGCTCCCCACTCCCAAAAAAGTAGAGAAATAGAGGTTCTCTAAAGAATCTTCTGAACTTGCAAAGGCAAATTCACATCCAGCGTAGCTGTGGACAACACAAAATGAAGGACACAGAGCATGCCCTCAGGGCTTTTCACCATTGCAGTATGATGTGGTATCACACCACAAGATAACAAAGGATACCTTRTCATTACCTTGTCATTTGACAACTTTTCTAAACAGGTTTTATACCAGAAATAAAGAACTTGGATTTTCTAGATGCCCGAATACAGCCAGCCATTTGCAAAGGGCGCACACAGTGCTCTTGAGTCAAGTCCCCCATTGGCTCCTGGAAAGCCAAACGTCTCTGTACCAAACACAAGTAGCACAGACGTTTTGCTGGCAGGAAGAGAGCTGTTACTAGAGGAAGGGGTCTCTTTCTCCCCTATTTCCCACCTCACYGTATGCCAGTTGGGATCCTTTCTTTAAGGACTAAGCAGCAACAAACCTTTTCAATTATAACATTTGGAGGGCTCGTCTCCCAGATTGCCTCCTTTCTAACAGGTCATGCAGCCAAAATGGGCAGAGCACTGATCTGCAACTGCTGAGGAAAGTCGGTTTCTGACTCTACCCCCAATCTCAGTATGGCCTCAAAAGTGTCAAGCACCTGTACTCAGATTACCTTCCCTTCTCTATAAAACACACAGCAGTAGCCACAACTGTAAAATGCTCTAAAGAAAGTCACAGAGATAGTATTTCCTTATAAAGGCAACAGGATACAGACTGAACCATACAGCCAAATGATAAATAGCCACTCAATATATTGACAATATGAAAAATCAAACCAAATCCTGTCAATAAGTACTAATAGCAGAAGATAGTTATGTGTAACCTTCCCCTGTTTCTCAACAATTACCTGTCAGCCTGTGAAAAGAAATTACACAAACTAGGAACCCAACCTGTATGGCTCTAGAAAAATTTATATGCAAAAATCTCAATGAACATAGTCCTCCAGTTCTCAGCTAATTCCTGGGTAGCTTCCGATTAAGTTATTAATCCCACCTACAAACACTGCACATCAGCACGCAAGGCCGATGTCCTCTAACTTTGAATGCTGCTGTTTCTTGCCTTCAGATGCCAGTTCCATGTGCATGTAGGCGGAGTTAGAGAACAAAATGATTCCTGCAGAAGGCTGCATTTTGAACACACTAACTGCAGTGCTGGGGTACCCAGGATCATAATCTCAGATGGGGAAGTTATTGATTTTGCCCATGTCTGGTGATTCTAAAACCACTTGCAACATTTGAGCAACCACTGCCAGGGAAGGGAGATAATGAGAATGGAAGCGTTGGGCATCTTACACCACCGGACATCTAAAACAAAACCATTAACAAAGCAGAGCCTCCACTGGACATCTAAAACAAAATCATTAACAAAGCAGAGCCTCCATCACATGCAGACATCTGAACGATCCAGTACTACTGCTGCTGCAGAACAGGCTGCTCTGAGCAACTGGATCTTTTCCCACTCCACAGCAGCTGGCACTGCTGGCTGGGGATCACATTTCCTCTGTCTGCACTAGGGCTCGTCATCTGCTGCTAACACCCAAAAGAGGCTCACGAAATCYTCACGGGAGGCCAGGAGAAAAGAAAGGGCCATGTGGGTGGGGGAGAACCTCTCACCCCTCAGCTCAGCCGTTCCTGACAGTTTGACAGATTATGGCAAAAAGTAGATGAGGAAAAATCCTATTGTCAGAGAAACAGCTACTAACCAACAGACCTGAGAAACACATCATGCTTCCTGATACAGAGCATGCAATTTTCTGTGCAAGGAGCAATTAGAAACAGAACAACCCATAATGCCCACTGCTGACAAGTTATTTCACCTATATATAACAATATTTTCCTCTACTGACAAGTATCTAGAGAAGTCTCCTTAAATCCCTTTGTCAAAAAKGAAATATGCCATAAACAACAATTCACTTTTTTAAACAATGTCACTGAAATGAAATACCATGCATCATGTGGATGAATAATTATTCAGGGAGACTGCAAATAAAATTTGCAGGGTAAAAGCAAAGCAATCAAGATCAATGCCTTTTTTTTGGATAGAAGAAACTACCACTCTTTCTGCAGTGGCTGCATTCCATTTTTAACATGTTAGATTTGAAAAAGAAATGATCTTAAACAGCTTTGAAAATAAAGTTGAGCTAATATTTGTATTCTTCCTAGAAACCAAGTTCTACAAGCACTAATATGAGAATTTAATTGCAGTTTATGCATAAATCAAAATTACTGGGAATATATGGGGAAGAGTTCAACAAGTAAGGATCTGCAGGACTGGAAATCAGAAAGTAAAAACATTTAAATAGTTTAATAGGCTTAGTTTCAAATCTGCCTTTAGTCAATATGAATATAAAAATTTGAAGTAAAACATACATGTAAGTCAGAAAAATGTAAACTTATTCATGGTACTACAAAAGTTTGGGGGGGTTTTAAATACAGAAAAATATTGGATGACAGGTCTAAGCTTACAGTGTCTATTGTACCATACAGGTCACGGCCAAAACTGCTACAGCAATGCATTCAGTGCACATATTCTGGTCTGCATTTTCCTCTTGAGTTTTTTCTTTACTATTTTACCTTCAAGATATCTCAACTCAAACATTGTTCAGAAAGGCAACGCTCAGATAAGCATCTTCTCCCTGTGTTTCTTATAATAAATGCTTTAAAAAAGCAAATTCCTTGAGAAGGAACAGCCAAGTACTTACTTTTAAGAGCCTGAGGAACTTCAGCAGGAACCATGACTTCTTGCTGATGGGAAGAATTCCTCTGACCTCTACTGCATTAACCCCAGTTTTGCCAGTCCAGAGGCATTCACAGACTATGTCTACATGGGTACAGCTGCCTCTCTCGAGCTAAGAGAAATTCAGCCAAGAAAGTCTATGTGGTACAACACTAAATTCATGCTATCACTTTCGGTTGGTCCTGGTACCCAAGTCACAGCTGCACGTCCCAGAAAGGCCCTGGGGTGCTGACAGAGCCCCATCTCCGGATGAAGAAGAGGAAGAGGCAGCAAACGTCAGAAATGGGAAAGGGGAGGTTGATATGGCATAAGGTGGGAATGGGGGGAAAAGGCCCTAAAATACTTCTCAGTTGTTCTCCAGGACTTCCTGCTCTAGGATCCAGACAGAGCCAGCAGACACTTCCCTGCACTCCTAGTTTAGGTACGCTCTCACTGTCTAGTGGTTTCAATAGCGCAGAGAAACAAAAGCGAGCTTTGCCTTTATTACAGCAGTAATTACGTGCCATAAATAACTACTTAGGAACAATAATTATATAAACACTTCAAGCTATATTTGTCAGATAARCTGTGCAGAGTACGTTTTGTGATCCCATCAGCCTTGCTGTTGTATTTATTAATTTGCTTTTTAACTCAGCAAGTAACAACCCTGACCACAAGTCTCGCTCATTAACAAAGTCCGATTGTTCTTGTTACTCCTCGTCTTCCCAGAGAGTCCACAGGAAAGAACAGAGCATTTAAGGGAGAAGGGCTTGCAAGACCTACAGCAAACTCGGAGAAAGGCAGGCCAGCCAGCAGGACGCTGGGTGCTGCTAGGAGGAAGGTCCCCTGAGTGCTCAGCAGCTCCCCCGTGCTGGCACCCCAAGGCAAAGCTGGTGGGCCGAGGGGGTCGTGCCCTGCAGCCCTCCTTGGCCACAGGGATGGTGACCACCAGGGAGGGCTCGACTGCATTCAGAACTGAAGCTCTGGGCAGGATTTGGTGTTTAATAAGAGCAACTGTTTAGCTTTTTATGAATTTCCAGTAACATAATTACTGGGATATAGTTTGCTCAGCTGTTTAAGATACTCTGAAAACACACAGAAAAACACTTTTCAATATTTAGAAAGTGCCTGAAGGTGTCTTGTAAAAAGCTTACAAGGAGAAATCCCAAGAATAAGACAGTATTTAATTGTAAATGCATCTAAAGCTTTAAGCTGAATGAGCTGTTTGCACTACAGGCWGCATCACACTAACTTTGCACTTCTGCATGAGGTTTCCCATGGTTTTAAATATTGTTTGACTTTCTGAAGACTACATTTATGAATTACATTCTTCTAGAACAAGCWCAGGTAATCAAAAATTAAGCATAATGACAATTTAGCAAAACAACCCTTGCGTATCTGCTATACTTGCCTCTGCAGAGCTGCCCTTTTGAAGAAGGTAACCTCCTAAAATCTGACTTAAGAATCTCTCTTTCAAAGTGCTCTCTGAAGCAACAAATCCTGGGAAATGCAAAGGACCATTATTAATAAATTAATAATTAATAAAGTCAACATTGCAACTTTTGCTCAAATGGCCTGGCAACTTTCTCCTCTCCAAAGGAAAAGCATTAACCCAATTCATGTGTTACTCTGCATTTCTGAGATACTGTCTTTGACAGATATAAGTTTCTGCCCCTTCTTTGGTGAAAATAACATCACAGATTGATTGCTGCCAACTTGTGACATTATTTCTCATAAACACCTCCTACTGTGTACAACACACTTGGAAAGCTGAAGAATCAGCTCTCCCCTCTCTCATTGTTTTCCAGTAAGTAACAGTGCCCAGATGTTTCAGATTGCTGAACAGAAAAGGATTCAAAAGCAATTAGACAAGTTAATGGAAGAAGCACCTAATCAAGCGCAATGGGGCAGACAATACTTAGCTTAAAGCTGAACAAAAAGCAGCACAGAAAACAGGAGCTTCTTCTAGCTTACGTTGTTTAACAGACAGCAGCTGCTCAGGAGCCACCAAAGACAGGACACCGRCAGAGCTGGCCGTGGTCCAGCCCCGTATGGCTGTTCTTCAGCAACAACGCAAGCTGCAAGTTGCTGCTCTTCCCGCTCACTTTTCTCCTAACCCCAGAAGTCATCTGGATAGTGTGAGCCTTGTTTTTCACATTGGCTGAACTGTCATGCAGGAAAACTGTGCCTTCAGCAAAATGTCCATCTTCTAACAGCATTTTTAAGCTGTGACAACTGTGCTGTGTCTGTCTAGGATTTTCCCCAATAGGGTCAGAGAGAGTATCTCAGAAATATAGGGTAACAGGTGAATCGGATCAAAACAGGAAGATGAAAGGAGGTCTCTTTTTCTGACACCAGGGTTTACCTTAAAATAAACAGACTTGAGCAAATGTTTTAAATGTGGAAGCTGCAACCCAATTTAAAGCCTCGGTGTTGTCAATGATTTTTATTGGTATACTGTAACACTTCGAAATGTGCCAGAGCAAGCCACAATGGAAGCTGTCAAACGCTTTCTCAAACCTGTACAGTCAGGAAAAATTGTTTCCTTGCCATGCTTTACATGCTAGTTTTGGGGGTGGAAAGAACTGGCTAACACATTATCCCTACGCTGAAATCAAATCAGACTCTCCCTGGCTTTGCCAAATTTGTTACTGGAAAAGTTATGCTTCTTGCTACAAAGGTGGCAATTTTTCCAAGACAGAAGGATTAATTGTAGCAATGGAACCAGATAAAACCTACTCACAGCACTGCCTCAGATGAGAAGGGACTTTGAGCCGAGCAGCACTTGGCAGACAGGGTTGTTGCTGTGCTCCCGAGCAAAGATGCCTGTTGCATGGAGCAGCCCCAGAGCTACTTTCAGCGAGCAGCACGGTGCTCTAGTAGAGAGGCACCAGCAGGCAGGAGGCACGTGCACTCAGTGTGCCAGTGCTGTGGCCAGCCAGCCAGGTTAGGCAACTGATGATAACTAGTTACTCCTTTCCTCTCAGGATAAATCCTTTACGTAGTCTAAGTCACTTATCTCATGTTGGAACCATTTTGTATTTGGCAGTCATTGTACAGAAGGAGCTGCCTTACTGCACTCTATACCTTGACACCCGGGGCAGCTCTGCTCCCTGCTTTGTGCAAAGCCTTTCCAAAGGCTCACCCAAGGCAGCACAGCATTGCAAACCATCCCAAAGACGTGCACTGCGGTCACTCGGATCTTTTTAAAAGCCTCATCAACAGTAATGAACCTTATTACATCTTCCAACAGTAAGTGAATGAAGTGATGACTTGCAGTTAACCAATTAAATGTTCCCCTAGAAAGTAACGCTTAGTTTCTTTTCATAATGCATCATTGTACATTTCCCAGCAGACTGATAATGATAATTTAAATATTGCACTAAAAATAACAAGCACTTGTAAGGGGAAGACTGCCTCTATAATATACCATGGCAACTTCTGTCTTTTAAAACTATTCAAAGAAATTCCAGTGAATTCTTAGCAGAAACTTGGAAATTTTATTTGGGGGGGAGGGGACATAAGTCACTCAAAGCTAAACAGCTGTGATTTCTGCTTGACATTTTTCAAACAATGAGACAACTGTTCCTGCTTTCAAGGCCCCTGTGCTTCGACCTGACACTGCTAATTAAAACAAATCTGCATCATAAGAAACACCTCAACAAGAAACTGTAGTGTAATTATTACAATTCGAAGTGTGAACAAATTCTCTTTAATACATAATAACAGCAGCTAACAAATTATCTTTTCCAGTCTCACACCGCAAGAGATTTGTTGTGGTTTTTAATGCTGGCAGCCTTAGCTAAAGGATGGGAAGACGTTAGCAAGCCCTGGAGTTGTCCTGGTTGCCTCCAAGGGCTCCAGCGCTGAGCAGCTGCCGCTCTCGCCACTGGAACAGCCCTGACAGTGTGTGCAGTGTGCTTTACCCACACTGCCACGTTGCCGTGGATACAGCGAATGCCAGGGCAAACTTGATCCTATCAGAGATTCCTGTTCTTCAGACTTTTGGGCAGCAGTGTACCCTCATATAAAAGAATTTGGATTGCAGCTTCCCCTATGCAAGGGCAGGGCATGATCTTTGCATTCATACCTTGCACGTTCATCAGAGGATTGAACATAGCCTGTTCCAGAAGGCACAAGCTTTTCTCATAGCATGTTCAGGCAGCCAGTGCAGATTTGGTACCATCYTCATGTGATATAGTCCTGTCCACTTCTCCTCTCTGCCAATCCTATCTTCCTTTGATATTTTGTTTCCACAGAAGAAAGTATTTAAACAGAAAAGCACACTAATCTTTTCAGGCTCCAAAATGCACAAATCTGTTATAAAGTCCTAACTTTTCAGGAACATGCACTCTCCAAATTCACATTCCACACTCCCCAATTTCTTTAATTTCTCCTTGCTAAGACACAAATTTAACAAGCCAATTCAAACACTAGAAGTTATAGTAAACAAAAATGTTCCCGATCTTAAAATTTATTTTCAGTGGTTTCATCAGATTGAACTTTTTACACCCACTAAACTAGCTGGAGCTTTCCAAAGAGCAACACACATTTGGAAGTCTCAGCAAAGTCTCTCAGGGTGAAATACAACATCCTGAAGTCACATAACAGCTTCAGTTGTTCATATATTTTCTTCACATGCCTCAAAAACCAGCACGAGTACCTCATGTATAGCATGGATGTGCTACTTCACCAAAAAGAAATAAAAATAAGTGAAAGAAAATATATAAGAAAACCCAATGGTAACTAGCAATTTAAGACTCTTAGCCCCAACAGTTAATGATATCTCATTTATCAGCAGAAGCAGCACACAGTTCTGCAAGTTCCTGGTGTTCAATCTCTACATACATAATCATTACTGCAATTGCTGCTTCAAATAGACAAGGAAGGCTGAAGAGATGTTAGCTCTGGAGATGAAACAAACTAAAGCTTTCAGAAAAGGCCAACTAAATATTCCTTATTATATACAGGAAAATAATACTCCAGTAAAGTTTATGGATTGATGGATCCTCATCTTACGTTATAGCTGAGAGTTATGTTGGTTTATATCCTATGAGGACCTGATCCAATATAACTTAGAACTATTGCCTTGTGAATCACTAGATGGTGATGGCAAATACCACATTCTTAAGATTTTGCAAATCTTTCCACAACTAGCCTGAGGGAGTTGAGATTTTCTGCAGTCATTTCCCAATATCCTTAATTGTCCTTCTCCTTACCATTCTATGATCCTCACTCCTCCCTGTCGTTTACTATACTTATCACAGAACAAATAGACAAGGAAGAAATTCATGGGTTACCTAGAGATGGTTTTCCACCAAACACCTACCGGATCCTCAACATACTTTACCATCCCCAGTGGCTGATGGCATTTTAGTCATAGAAACAGTAAGGTTGGAAGGGACCTCTGGAGATCATCTAGTCCAACCTCCCCGCTCAGCAGGGTCACCTAGAGCATGTTAGACAGGGTTGCGTCCAGGCGGGCCTTGAAGATCTCCAGAGAAGGAGACTCCACCACCTCTCTGGGCAACCTACTCCAGTGCTCCGTCACTCTCACAGGGAAGAAATTCCCCCTCACAGTCAGGCGGAACTTCCTGTGGTTCAGTTTCTGCCCTTTGCGTCTTGTCCTGTCACACGGGACAGCTGAGAAGAGTTTGTCCCTGTCCCCCTGACCCCTTCCCTTGAGATACTTATACGCATTGATAACATCCCCCCGCCCCCGTCTCCTCTTCCCCAGGCTRAAGAGGCCCAGCTCTCGCAGCCTTTCCTCMTAGGGCAGGTGCTGCAGCCCTCTGATGATCTTCATAGCCCTGCRTTGGACTCTCTCCAGTAGCTCCCTGTCTCTCTTGTCCTGGGGAGCCCAGGACTGGACGCAGCRCTCGAGATGAGGCCTCCCCAGGGCTGAGCAGAGGGGCAGGATCACCTCCCTTGACCTGCTGGCACCACTGTTCCTAATGCACCCCAGGAGACCATTGGCCTTCCTGGCCACAAGGGCACATTGCTGGTTCATGGTCAACTTGTCAATGGAATATTCTCAGGTCAGCCCCATTTTTACACTCTGAAGAGGAGACATTTATGGTTTTCATATTCACTGGGAAGCCTTTTGAGAAGAATGGTTGCTGAGGCACCATCAGTTTCAAAGAAACCATCTATACTGCACCCAGGGACGTATTTTTCATGGTAACACTACTTGCACAAACAATATTAATAGTACTTGTATATACACCACCCACACAGTGGTAAGAGTCCTTTACTACTGAGGTTTGGTTCCCACAAGACTAGAGTGACCAGCACCTCTCTCCTGGCCTCAGCCAAAGGGCAGATAGTTGATCAGAGTTGGTAACATGACTTCTTCCTCCTCCCACTCCCAAGTACCCAGAGAAGACAAGGTAATGCTGGATTACATTACTACTATTTGAACTGGTATAAACACAAGATATTAGTCTTACTTCCAGATATATCTGACAGTAGACAGGTACAGAATCTCAAAGCTCTGCAGCTCGTACTCAACATGGGTGTTTATATTCATACAGTGCTTCTCCCTGTTTTTCCAAAATGCTTGTTTTTCTTCTGTTTCCCTTTATTCTCTGTTGATGCCAACAGTGCAGGGGCTGCGGCAGGCAGACGGGTGTTACAGCTTGCTCTAAAAATGGACAGGCTTTGACTCAATCTTATCTCTTATAGTAGCTCACTCCAGGGTCAGTGGCTTTGGTAGGAAAAAACACATCAAGTTCTGTTTTCACCAGCTCAGCTCTAGCCTTGGAGAGCAGCTATCCTAAAAGATGTTTTTCATCACACAAGCTGCTCAATAGTTTGGCCTTGACTGAAGGCAACAAGCTAATTCTCTAAGGTTCACACACCCTTTTGGGGAGCTGCATAGGGATCATAGCTGCCTATGGATGAAGCAGCATTGCTTAAGCCTTGTACAGTATTACTGGACCAGATGATTGCACTAGCTTTGTTTCTCTTTTCAAGCAGATGATAAATAAAGCCAGAGTAGCATTAACTGTGCCTACAGTAAAACAACACAGGTTATGTGATGATAAAAGAGCTTGCTCTCTCTCAGCAAAGCCATAGATACCTTTGCCACAGAGGCACGGCATTCAGGACTAAGCACCACCACACTCTACACAAAGGAGGCATCACGCTACACTGCCTGGGGGCTGATGGGCCAGCACCCGCGACCACTCTCAGGAGGTCAAGGGCAGCACCCTGCCCCATGTTCCACGTGTACAACAGGGAGCCATTGATACATGTCAAGGATAAAGCCAATGCAAGCTGTTCACACGCTTTTCCCACTGGCTCACAGGTTTTTTGTTCTGGTGCTGGAGTTTTGGGGGCTTTGTTTCATTTTGTTAGGAAAGAAGCAAAAACAATAGTAGAGGCAAACTTTATGCAAAACAGAGCAAACCTCCTGGACTGCTTCAAGTCTTCCTGTCTCCACAGTAGGCCATACAGTTTTAATATTAAAATGACTTCCACTGCTGATTTCAGTCAAGATTCACTGCAAAGTAGTGGTTTTAAAAAGTAGATTTAAATCACCAGACTATTTTATCAAGCCAGTTTCTTTCCTTAATTACTTTCCTCAGGAAAAGCCCATTCACTCTGTGGGAGCACAGCTTACTTCAGTAATGAAACTGCAGTGCCATACATTTAATCTAGTCTTCTCCTTTTTCCAA
>NW_028185594.1:6474014-6533997 GCF_003343005.1 Rhea americana
AAAAAAAAAAAAAAGGAAAAAAAGAGAAAGTAACACTTCTATACTCTCAGGGGCCATATTTGCAAATACCTCCATGCAGAAGAGTAGAGAGGGTGGAATGCATCTGCATCTCCCATATTTCCCAATTTCTAATGGGTCTTTTACCCTGCTAACCCCTTCCACATGATTCTTCTCAGTATTTGGTATTTTATCATGCCACCTCTAACCTAATTCTAAGCCAAATCATTTTTAAACTCTGGGATTACTGCCATTTCACTCTTGAGCAGCTGTACCACCTTTATGGTGGCCTGCGCTTGCGCAGCCCGGCCTGTACAGGCAGACCTCTGCAGACCCAGACCCCACTGCTTCATCGCACTAAACACCCACAATCAGCTCACATGTACCCAACTGCAGTACTGCCCTCCCTCCCCTTCCTTGCTATTACTGTCCAGAGAGATGCAGATTTATATCTTTCCATAGTCCACACTTAGCCAAACTTCTCTGTATTTGCTTCTTTCTTCAGCATTCCCCTCCAGCATTTTAATTATTTATTGCTCTCTTATCTAAACTCCTTCCAGTTAGTCTACATCTTTCTGACACTGAAAGAGCACAGAAATAAAACAGCATTTTAAATGCAGACACCACAGCTTTACAAAGCAGGGCTATAACCTACAGGCAGACTCCTGTTTAATTTTACCCTGTCTCCTTTGCCATTATTACTTGCCAATTGTCTTCCCCAAATAAACGTCTGCTTTGGTTTGCTACTCGCCAATATATTTGCTTGCCTACGATGAGGTTGAATTTCATTTGTTTCTTATTCATGTTTCTCATGTTTCAAGCTCCATGTTTTGCTATTTATCCATTTTTCAGTGTATTTGCAATTCCTGTCAGTATTGCTACACTCTGCAAGCCTGCTTCCTACCGATGCACTAGTYTAAGACAGGTCTCCACACTCACTTGAGACTTTCTGGGAAACCACTCCTCACCCTCAGTCAGCCAGACCGAGGACCTGGCAGAAGCACACCACAGCATCCTCCCAGTTCAGGTGTCTGAACTTCCTTCCAACAGAGACCAGCCATCACGGGAGGAGGTGGGAGTCACTCTCAACCTAAAACACTGCCTGGGCTGTCCCCCACCAGCAGGTCACCTCCACTCCAGAGTGAAGGGCTTCTGCAGAAGTGGCGTACAGCAATTACTCCTACTATGATGATGTCTATATGATGTAACCCAACAAAGTGTACTATTCAAGCATTTCTATTTCTCCTCCCCTCCTCCCAGAGCTTTTATACCTCTCCAGTGAGTTCTGCCCAAGTGCAGACAGGTGGCTTCTTCACAACAMTGCTACCACCGCAGTTCTTTTTCCATGGTTGCCCAGGGTCCCTCATTTACCAGGGCTCCCAGTCTCAGCTCAGGCCAGCAGCGCCCAGCGCGGCCGTGCCAGCACAAGGGAGGACACATTGCCTGTCTTTTCAGCGCCCCCATGGGTCAAGCTGCTCTCCTCCCTGCACTGCTAGCAGCCAGCCCATCCCTGCTCCCTGTCTATACCTGCTGGCATCCACAGCCACCCTCAGCACCTTCTGCTGAACACAAGCGTTTAAGTGTTGCCACTGTCACTACACCTCACATCTGGCACAGACAAAAGTTCTGGCCAGTCTCTTGCATGCTCTAAATAACCACAACTCCAGTACACTGAAGGGCTGATCCTCGGCCGTGCTAATAGTTTGGTAAGAGACTTGTCCCATCCGTTTCAGCCCAGCAGCACAAGCACCCAATGCCCTGGCTGAGGCAGAGTGCAGTCAGCAGCTATTCCCCTTGTATKATACCCACAAACATTTCAAAGTCCCTACATCACACAATAAAACCTGCATTACCTTTCCCCCCACCCCTCTTTCACACAGACACTCCTCACTGCACTAGCTGAGTATCTTTGTGTAAAATCAATAACAACAGTGAAGTATCTGATGCCTCTATTGAATCTTCTAGCATTTCTCTTTAGGGAATAGGGCACTTACCTACCCATACAGGACACAAAGCATATATGCTTTAATAATGGCAGTTTCTTATATTTTGKCTACATTTTATATATTCATTTCTTGCTTATCTCCATAACTTGCTTTCTAAACAACATTAGTAGTAATATCATGATTTTAATTTCAGTTGGAACATATCCAAAACATCAGATCTACTCTGAAGACCTACTGATTTATAGTTGTCTCTTATTAAGTTACAACTACTAGTTTTATTAAAGCACCTCTGGGTGCTATTGCAATAGAGGAATTTGCAATTGCAAAGCAGCAATAAGATAGACGATTTCCCAAGCTTTACAAAAAAAAAATCCAGACAGCCATAAAGAAATATACAAAAGAAACAGCTTCAGCTACATGACTGCATACAATTCAGTRAAACGCTAAATTGCTACACACTGTGTTTAAACTGGACTATAACAGCTCTTAAGGAGAAATGTGGTTTTGATTGCTTCCATAGGCAAATCTGGACAATCCAGCATCAAAGATGCATTATTCAGAAGAATTATTCAGGAATATTTTCAGCCCTTCAGATTTTTTAAACAAAAAAAAAAAAAAAGGTTTTAATGAAGTCTTTGAAATTAACAAAGCCAACAGGCCTCCAAAACCACGGGTTAGCATATGAACAAAGAGATGGTTGCTACTGAGCTTGTGCAAAGCACACAAGAAGTGCTGGCCACACTGTATTTACARCTTCCTGAGCAACAACCTAAATGAGGCCATTAAACAATTCTCTGTCAACATTAGTTCCTTCCCATCCTACCCTCTTCTGTCAAGCCACAAAGAGAAAATAATAAAGGAAAGAGAAAATAAACATAGAAAAATAAGGGAATAAAAACCACACCATGGATTGATTAGGCCTATTGTATAGTTCAGGACCTTGGCTTTTACCTCCTTTGTCATGATTAATTCCTCTGTAGACACTCAGTTGCATATTATGGTACAATGGGGATTTTAGAATGAAAGACAAACTGTTGTTATAACCAAGTAAAAATGGAATGGGATCATTCTAGCTTATTGTATTTTGAAACTGCAAGCTAAGGCAATGAAAGATTAAGCAGGCATGAAGATGAGGAAGTTAGACAAATAGGTAGTGAGTAAAAGCTGCAAGCTGTATTATAGACTAACATTAGAAATTAGTTTTGATTTTTGTGTTTCTCAGAAAAAGGACAAAACTGCAGAWCATTTACAGATGCCTTTGACTCTCCTGATACAATGCAGAAAAGGTACTGAAGGAAATATGCCATCAGCCCAGGATTCAGCAAGATTACTTAAATCAAAGAGAGGGTATTTCAAAAATCTAAGATAGGATTTCAGACAAATAACCTGTTTCTCCAGAATACTGCACACTTAAAAGCTCCCCAGTGATTTCCACCTATTGACTCAGGGAGCTGAGTCAGAATCCATG
The DNA here is from genome assembly GCF_003343005.1 of Rhea americana. Lineage (NCBI taxonomy): Eukaryota > Metazoa > Chordata > Aves > Rheiformes > Rheidae > Rhea > Rhea americana. Next base: position 6,477,426 of record NW_028185594.1, read on the forward strand.
TCCAGATGATCACGGCAGAGCTCAACACAACCATGTTTTGACTTTAGTCTACCTGCCGCTTCCCAGTGTGAATAAAGGTAGTGTTCAAATAATTATGATTTATGGAAAAACTGGAATCTCAGAAGACAGAATGCGAGGAGGGGGAATCTATCAAGAATTAGAGTTTAGAACTCTTAACATTTAGTCAAGCATTTGAATGACAGGTATTTGGCAGGGAAGCAAACACGGTATGCGCCCACAACCACAGCCACATGTACAATCCCGTCATTCTTAGTCTGTGGAGCAAGTTAATTTAGTGTTTCGCCATAGGTGTTCAAAAACATTTTAAGTGCTAAATTAAGTAGCACAAAAATGAATTCTAAATATTAGCTATTGCATTCCCRAGACCATAAACCGAATGCCTTTGGGGTGGGGTGGGGGAAATGGAGAAAGCAAGCATGCTATTGAAAACTAAAGTGCTGAGTCAGATTGGTCTTTCATTCCAGTGAAGCAAAAACTGATTGCATCTTGGCATCTGCCACACTCAGCCCCTCAGCAAGAGGAACAGATTTATACAGACTAGTAGCAGGGAGCATGTAAAGATGGAATATCCACTCCTCTTCTGCACAGATACACATCTCACTAAGTGCACAAAGGGAACTTCTGGATGCAGACAGGAAAAAGTATCAGAGAAAACAGCTTTACATAAACAGTAGCTGTTTTCAAACTTATTTCAAATTCCACACATTTGCACGTCACAGTGCAAATAGCTCTACAGCAAACAAGTCTTCTGAATTGCTTTACCTTTCACAGAACAGGTAAGGTTGGAAGCGACCTCTGGAGATCTAGTCCAACCCCCTCTGCTCAAGCAAGGTCACCTAGAGCATGTTAGACAGGGTTGAAGCAACAAGGACTCCCACCCCCCTTGCTGAAGCCCAGGCTTGAACAAGGGATCTTTAGCTCTTTAGTCTAACCTAATGCTCTTCTAGCTGAGTTATTTTGGCTTTCACAGATCCCTTAGACTGTGGCCTGCAGTCCACAGGCTACCCTGGTTGCAATCTGGTCTTCAGATACATAGTTTAGTCAGAAATAACCAAGACTATCTCAGTCCTGAGCTCTAAAACACGAGTTAAGACCTGTGCCAGGAGTATCGACTTATCTGAAGATATTCATCTTGGAGCCACTAAAGTATYTCTTTTAAAACATCAACAAGTGCTCTGCAGCATGGGGTAGTGCAGATCCAAGGCAGCTGAAGCATAAAATAGCTGGAAAATTACAGCTCCAATTCTGCTAGCCTATCCTATTTGGCAATGCCTTCACCAAAGCCATAGCAGGGTAGAGAGACATGCACACTCCTCTGAAGGACATGGCAAAGGGAGGCACATTTGACATCAGTGCAAGCAACCACTGGAAATGTAAGAGAGGAGCAAAGCAGCTCCACGCACCAAACTTAGCCCTTGCAGTAGCAACAGCCTGACTTCCTGTTTTCAAGTGCTGTGGAGGTTTTCCCAAGGGGCAAAGGGGCAGGAAGGAGCTGACCAAGGCAGCAGGACRGCCAAGGTGACAACTCCTGGGTGCAGGCTCAAATGTGCAGAAATAGCTTCTCCTCTTCCCCTAAGCCATGGTGCAGCACCACCAGCATGTGAAAGCTGAGTCTCCGGGCAACAGAGACAGCCTCTGCAAGGATCATCTCACCCTGCGAGAAAGGAGCAGAAGGAGGCCGATTACCCTCCAGCTGAGCAATGGCAGCACAGCAAGATGCTTTGAGTGTTTCTTTATTCAAATAAGCTTGAGGTTTTTAAATAGTAACAAGCTGAACAAGCACTCTCATTCTCCCCTGCAGTTTCAGCTCCTTTCCTCAGGATTGCCACCGGCAATCAGCTCTAGCTTATTCCTGCCACAACCGGCTCCCTGCTGCCAGCTGCAGTGTGCAATACCCACCAGTGCAAACACTCCAGCTACTGGTCTTAACAGGGTGTTTGKTAGTGCTAGAGTTTATTTACAATCACTTAGAACACTGAATGAGGTGCCAAAATTGCTTGCCCTATACAACTAGGTATAGCTGGGAAATGCAGTGGTCCTTCCTCTGAATGAAAGGACTGAAACCAAAGTTACCCAAAATGCAAGACCTAGGACCATTTTTCATTTTATGCTGACAACCTTTGCTTAGAAGAAAATAAAATACCAGAGCTCAATGATAGAAAGGCCCATTTCCATCTCCACATAATTAATAGGTACTCTACTCACACTGGGGTGACATTTAGCAACTTGTACTGTATAGCTTCCGTGAGTTATATAGTACTGGGAGCACTGCTTCACAGACGTCACCCATTTGGGCTCCTCCACAGATTCACAGTATCTCGTCAAGCCAGACAAACGCTGACAGTAATATCCTATTTTCTTATTTAAGGAAAAAAAAAAGGCAGAGCATTACATAGAAGAGACTGTTTCAATCTTATGGCTCTCATAAAAAAAAGCTTTGTGTGACTGTCACCTGCTAGTCTCTCTAATCTTCAATTTTCATTTCATACAAGACTAACTGTTTCATGGCTACTGGCAAGAGTGGAAGAAAGAGAAATGGGAACAGAGAGCAACTCACAAAAATCACACTGGAAAAGGGATACACATCCCAATTCCATAGCTTTTTCATAAGTTCTCTTTCCTAGTAGCATTGTAATAGCACTTAAACAGCAGCAGAGCTTCCCTTACGGAGAGGGCAAACAATTTGATAAGCTTGCATGAAAATAAAGTCAGAGAAGCTAGTAAGACTGTCAACTCTAGAAACTCTTTAAGGAAGGGACCACTTGTGCTCTCCTCTTGAGTTCATTGCTCTGAAATAAGCCTGAGGAAGGCAAGGGCAGCCTTCTGTGAAAGCAAATCAGATCAAGCACTCTTCCTTTCTAGCAGATCAAAAGATATACAACATTATACACTCATTTAGCACTAGACATGATCTTCATCATGCACAGAAGAACAGGTGTGTGAGGAGCTCCTCAGAAGTATGATTTATACATAGGACTCCTTTTCTATCTTATCACAGGTAATATTAGTTAGAAGTCAAACTGTTGGCTGGTCACTGTCAAAAAATTATCCAACATCTTATTAGGATGCTCGTTAGGCCTCCAGTCTGTTTCTGTTGCAGATGTGTACATACAAGAGGTGGTTTAATATTAGCACCTATTTCACATTGCAGTATAAGCTAAATATTTAAGTGATAAAAATTTTGCTGTTCATAAAATACTTCTATTACCTCCAAATGTTTAGAAGATCACATAATCCAAGCAGAAGTCATGATGCATTCAGTGRTAATAGTTAAAATACACAATGTTCATCTGATGCGACTATCTAAAGTCTGTGCAGCATAACATAATCCTACCCACCACTTYCTATCTGGAAAAAAGCATTTTGCAGTACATTAAAAATCTCATTAATTCTTCAGCTTGTGATGTTGAGGTACATAAAACCCTAGAGAGAGGAAGGTACAAGAGAAGAGCAGGAGGAAGTATCTTTAGCACAAGATCACTTTAAAATACACTTGGAAAACACATGCCTTGGGGGGCTTTTTTCCTGCTTTCAGATGATCTATAGAGGTTCTGATTACAGTAAGCTATGTTTAGGGGCCAAAACTCTTCTCCCTAGTAAGAGTAATTCACTTCTAGGTGCACGAGTTTGAACATGCAATTTTTTTAAAAAAATAGGATGATTGATTCATCCCTAACTAGAAAGATACAGTGTAATCTGGATATAAAAGATGTTCAAGGCAAAGCCAGAGCAAGACATGTAAATTACTCCTCCTTTCAGACTAGATGGATACTAGGTTAAGGTTCAACATTTATAAGCAAGTCCTTCACACCCCACAACCTGACAAGTACTTACAATACATAGGACTCCGGAAGCTGAGTGTGATGATTATTACAGAGAAGCARACTAAATTTTTACGCCTTGATTTATGACCAAAAAGAGTGAAGCCTTCCTTACTTTACCTAATTTTATGCAGGGTCTAAGCAGTATTTTTTTTAATTAGTATTTGCTTGATTAAATACAAAAGCTATGTTCACTTCAAAGTATTCCAYTGTATACCTGTTTTCATAACATATCTTAACTTTATAAGCTAACTGATRTTTCTAAAATACAGGTATAGAGGCAATACACCAGCAGGGTATTCCAACAACAGACATTTTCTCTATTACTCATAAGAGCAGAGCCCAAACAGGCCCTGGTACTTAGTGGGAATCCTGGTCTGACTAGCAGGGATAAGTATAAAAATCATGCAGTGCCTGAGGTTATAAACACTGTGTGCAACTGCTGCACACTCAGCTTCAGATAGGCAGGACACTGACCATTATCATGGTGCTTTCTCTTCTCCCTATATGCAGTCTGCGAAGCAAGTTAAAATAGTACCAGGCAAAAGGAGGTGCAGTATCTTCAAGGACAGGTTAAATCAAACAGTGCCATGAAAATACAGTTCTCACAAATATCTTTTTAGTATAATCCCAAGAATGTAATTTTATCTTGCTCCCACGCAGTGCCTTCTTATCAAATCCTGCAGTCTGTGCTATAATTCAGGACAAACAGCCCCGACTGCTACGTTCTGCTGTCTCAAAGAAAAACCAGTGCTAGTTATTGGCTTTTAAGCACTGAACACAGAACTGCATCGCTCAAAAAACTGTATTACTGAAAATATTCTTAGACTACTTCACTTTTATTCCAAATAGGAGCAAGATCACTTCAAAGAATTTGAAATTGAGTGCAAGAGGACCAAATCTAAGCATGGCATTGTAAAGTAATGCAACGGAGTTCAAAAAAAGACAAGACACACTCAGTTTTTAGTTATAAAAATGATGTAGCCCTCAAACTGGCAAACTCAAAAATGTGACTGATGGGTAACTGCTACAWCAATGCTTGCTGGAGTTTGCAGACAGTCCAGATCAACTCCAAGTGGAGCAAAGCACATTATGGATTTGCAAGTGTTGTTAATTTCTCAGACACAGCAGCCTGGGTGATGGTGGGGGGCAATAAGCCTCTCSGGAGTTTTAGTGAGTGGGATGGCAACTCCGTTTCCTTCTCTCAGGGGACATTGTGTTTGGACTGGAACAGTAATTAGATTTCATTCTGGTGGTCTGGTTTCTAAGTGTTTAGAAAACTGGATCTTGAAGCTAAACTGTTTGTGCATATCCTTTCACACAGCAAATATTTAAGAAGTATGCTCTAAGTGTGGCCTATGGCAGATCCATGAAACAAAACACTTCAACAGGGAGCATGTGTAACAATTTCTTTTAAAAAAAACATATAGGGATCTGTTATTTCCATAGCCCTCCCCACTTACTACTGTGCAATTAGAAATAYGCTGTGGAAAGCCCTCATCACAGTCAACATAAACTGAAGCATTTTGAAATTAAGTATTATAATACATGATCATAGGGCTGAAATCTTAGAGAAGTAACAGGATGTTAGCAGAGAACTCATTGCTGCAAACAGTAGCACAATTCAAGGAAAACTAAYACTCATTATCTTACACCTGAGTAAGTTCTACTGTTTCAGAGTGAACTGATAGTATCACAACACTTATTACTAATTATAGCTAAAACARTGTCCCCCTACTTAAGGCACCAAATAGAAAAGCAATTTATTGTTGCATGCACGGGAATTAAAAAAAAAGACTGGTACATCTGGAGATCAAAGAAATAAGCACCAGCAATGTAACTTCAAAGTACTTCCTAACTGCTGAAGTTTTCAAGGATATTTCCTTTCTYTGCTAATTCCCAAATAAATATGTGCCAAATGGTTTGGCAGAAACTCTGTGACCAAACATGGGAAGAAAATAAATAAATAAAAGATCATCATTTGGTATAGGTTTCCATATCCACAAGTGAGTGCACATTTGAGAGACTTCTCAGTTTTATCTTATCCCAGAGCCACCAGGGCCAGTCCCATATAAGACACATTTACAGATATTGCACAGTAGAAGGATTACTTGCAACACTTCTGTCTAATGTCTAAAGCATTCTCTCTCTTTTTTTAAAAAAAAAAAAAAACAACAACTTTAAAGGGCTAAGTCAGGGGTCGGGATGCCAGGCATCTTCACCAAGAGAGGCAGCAATTAGACTGCTGTAGCTGCAGCAATAAGTTTTGTCACACTGCAAAGTACACTCAATTGTCTCCATTTCCACTTATTTCCTTTCAAATGCGTAAAGGGAATCTTAGAAACAATACCTTCCTAAAATTAATTTTGCTAAAAAAAGACTTTCTAAGATGCTGATGATTTATTATCTTCCTACAAGAAAAAAAAAGCATTAGTAATGTATTCTACGGGTATTGAGAAAATATTAAAAGCAGACATCTCCAACAGCTTGCTAATCTCAGAATGGTTCTCTTGAAGCCAGCTGTGCTGTGAAAAAACCTTTAGTGCTGCACTGGACAATTCCAGCAGGCCATGCCCTTAGACATGCCCCTTCAGCTCACCAATGTAACAGGGAATTAAAAAGCAGGAGAACACTTACGTGGTATCTGTTGAAATTCAATAAAACACTTCTAGTTCAGCAGTAGAGTTCCCCCTCCACACACCCCACTGTCAACAGGACCATTTTTCTTCAGCTCTACAATAGAAACACCATAGAGCTTTTCTAGTTGACAGACTTCTGATCTGTGTAAATCCCTACCTTTGTCTCTCAGTTATTTTAGCAGGTGCCTAGCAGGTGCTTCAAATCAGTCAAGTCTACAAGCCACATGGTTCAAGCCAATTTTTCTCACTAACTTGATTTTTAAAACACAGAATAACATCAAGGCTAACATTTTCATTCCAGGTTCAAGATGTGGATCATCATGTACGTGTTTCCAACTGCCTTCTTTACTGTGGTCTCTCCTAACAAACAGCAGAAGGCTCCAGAAAGTCTTGAAAATGTGGGATTTTTGTTTGTGAATATTCTAGTCTTTCTTGCTTTCTTGCAATATAAAAAAAAAGAAAAAGAAAAAGAAAAAGAAAAAAGAAAATGAAGTAAGCATACTGTAACTTTAAAATATATTCCTGATTTTTGGTCTTAGTTTTCAAGGGAGTATCCTTCTAACATTACAAACTCCTCAAGCATACTTGATTTTTACAAGCTGTAGAATGATGTGAACCCATTCGTACATATGGCATCGCATGCATAAACAACTCATGGATGAAAACCAGTGCGTGCTGTAGTGACTATTGAATTAATCCATCGTATTTCAGATTGATTAGAGAAAGGACACAAGGTATTATTGACCAACACCTCAGGCAAGGGCAAGGGGGGAGGGCACACACACTACCTAACTCTTTAATCACAAACRTATTAGTATATTTTTGACAGCTCTCTTAAATGAACACCTAGAGATTAAAGCCTAACAGATGGTGAATCCGTCCGAGTAATAACAAAGCCCTTCCCTGATGAGCGGTTAATGTCTGAACACTGTAGTCTTCTACATTGTTTGATACTACTGAAAGTTTTACCTAGCCATAACTGAAAGATATTTTCATTTCAGTTGGGTAAATAAACTTTCCCTGTTATTTTAGTTATTCTCCAGAAGGTGAAAGTTAATCAGCTTTCTCCCACCCCCCTATATACTCTTTCCTTCCACAAAGATAAACCTATAACTGGTTGAAATAAAAATATAAATAAAAAAGTGCAACYACCATACACAAACCAAAGAAAAAAGCCTTTTCTGGGGAAAAAAGAAAAGTATCACCCTTGATTCTGCACTTAGCTGATTTTATGGAAGGGTGAAGTCCTTCAAATTTAACGTTCAGACTTCCCTTTAAAAATACTTTTAAAACTTAATCTGCAGGCAGTAAAGTAAGCTTGTACAACTAGAAAGATAAAAACACCTCCAGTTCTAGTTAAGATACCATTTTGCCACTTTGCCAAAACAAAGATTGTGCAAGTACGATTACAGCTGGAGCATGTTGCTCTTTTCCAGCTGCTAGGCTCTGTGACTAGCCTGATATCAGGACACACTGCTACAATAGTGGGAGTTGTTCAATATACTGCCCTACTCCTTTCCAAGGAAATACATCTAAGAAAAAGAGAGCACGCAAGAGCAACCAACGTTCAGAGCCCAGACCATCTTCTGCTCTCTCACAGATTGCCTGGGAATCCTGCTGGAAGTCCAAGCATTAGCAGTATCACAGCATTAACTATCCAGTTTACCATATGTTAAGACAGCCTTCCAAATTGGGCTGAATTGTAACTTTCAGCCTCAAGAYAAAAGGCCCACCTCTGAGCCACAGTGTCCCTGGGGTTTCCCTCTTGTAAATAATTCAGTCATGCTCATCTTAAGTAGATCATGAAAAGGACAATAAATAAGCATCATTTAACAGTGAATTTGAAATTAAAAAAACAAACAATTGTGGGGTATTTTTAAAACAATTGTGGGGTGTTTTTATACTTTGCTAAGTAATCGCAAAAGAATTACCCACCTGTTGCCACTTCCTGTGGATGACCAGGCAGAATGAAATAAAGCTATCAATTACATTTATTGCTTCCAGAAAACCTGAGAGGGATACAAATATTCTCTCTCTCTCAAATTCACAATACTACATTAACATTTGAATAGTGATGTTATGAAGAGAATAAATAGTTGACAATTTACTTTCAAGGGCATATGATCAAACTTACCACTATATTTTATCCACTAGAAGCCTCTATAGCTTCTACTTTCATTTTCATGCTCGGGTGATGTTCCCAGAAGCCAAATATATCTCAACCAAGACTTTAGAAAAGGTATGGGAAAAGAAGGGAGTGAGATGGGAAGCAAAGGCAAAAAAAATAGGAAAATCTCAATATGTTAAAACAAAATATGCTTGTGAGGCATTCAAAGTACGCTGGTAAAGACCCAGGGGTCAGTACTGGGTCTAGTCTTGTTCAGTGTATCCATCAGTGACCTGGATGAAGGGACAGAGTGCCTCCTCTGCAAGTTTGCTGAGGATACCAAACTGGCATATCCTCAGTGGGGTGGCTGATCCTCAGGAGGTGATGAACCAGCAGGCTGTGCTACCATTCAGGAAGACCTGGATAGGCTGCAGAGTTGGGCAGAGATGAACCGCATGAGGTTTAAAGGCAAGTGCTGGGTCCTGCACCTAGGGAGGAATAACCCCAGGAATAGAAACAGGCTGGGGGCTGACCTGCTAGAAGAGAAGCAATAAATGTAATTGATAGCTTTATTTCATTCTGCCTGATCATCCACAGGAAGTGGCAACAGGTGGGTAATTCTTTTGTGATTACTTAGCAAAGTATAAAAACACCCCACAATTGTTTTAAAAATACCCCACAATTGTTTGTTTTTTTAATTTCAAATTCACTGTTAAATGATGCTTATTTATTGTCCTTTTCATGATCTACTTAAGATGAGCATGACTGCAGAGAAGGACCTGGGAGTGCTGGTGGACAAGTTAACCATGAGGCAGCAATGTGCCCTTGTGACCAAGAAGGCCAATGGTCTCCTGGGGTGCATTAGGAACAGTGGTGCCAGCAGGTCAAGGGAGGTGATCCTGCCCCTCTACTCAGTCCTGGGGAGGCCTCATCTTGAGCACTGTGTCCAGTTCTGGGCTCCCCAGGACCAGAGAGACAGGGAGCTACTGGAGAGAGTCCAATGCAGGGCTATGAAGATCATCAGAGGATGAGAACATCTCCCCTATGAGGAAAGGCTGCGAGAGCTGGGCCTGTTCAGCCTGGAGAAGAGAAGACCAAGGTGAGGGATCTTATCAATGTCTGTAAGTACCTGAAGGGAGGGTGTCAAGAGGATGGGGCCAGACTCTTTTCAGTCATGCCCAGCATTAGGACAAGAGGTGATGGGCACAAACTGAAATACAGGAAGGTCCACCTGAATGTAAGGAACAACTTCTTCACTGTGAGAGTGACAGAGCACTGGAACAGGTTGCCCAGAGAGGTTGTGGAGTCCCCTTCTCTGGAGGTATTCAAAACCCACCTGGACATGATCCTGTCCAACATGCTCTAGGTGACCCCTGCTTGATCAGGGGAGTTGGACTAGAGGATTTCCCGAGGCACCATCTAACCTCAACTATGCTATGATAGGATGATTCTGAAATTTGGCAAACAGGCATTCTCAAGTCCAGCCTGTTTACATTCCTACAAAGCTTCCTTTTTATAAAAATTAAAGACCACATTATGCATCACTGGGATATCTGATCCTGTAGTAAGTGCTGCTCCACAATGTTTTCAAAAGTGTTCAACACTAACAACTAAGCAAAGCACACAATACCAGCCAACTACCTTGCACAACTGAGAAGAGAGCAAGAGGCTCACTATTTTTCTCAAAATGCAATTCAGCTAAAACACTTTTCCCAAATGAAAGATAGATATTAGACATAGCAATAAAGCAGAAACTATATAATCCCTTCTCTCACATTAGTGAGATAGATATTTTTCCTAGGGGGAGGGGAAAAAAAAATAAACAACACACATACACACCCCAACTGGGGCTCACTGGTTCACTACTTTCAGTGAGAAGTTGTCGCAAAGATCTGGGTATTGCAGTACAGAGTTCCCAAGGCTCCACAACGGAGAAGGAGCTGAGCACTGTTTGCCACTAACAGCAAAGGTATGTTTTTCTGCAAGGTGACATTTGTGGAGGCAAGGCACGTTAGTTTTACTTCCAGTAAACTCAGTAAGGAARCCAAATGTACAGGACCAACTTTGTAGCCACCTTCAAAGACAGTACAAGTAACTTGCCTGTAACTGCAAATTCACAGCAAGGTTCCTATCAGTGCATTGCTTATCTCATTAGAAGAGCTTCCCTCTCTATGAAAAAATAAAAATAAAAATCAACTGTTTCCAACCATTACACTTCAGAAGCTAGAAGGGGCACTTCTAGGATACCAATTCAGGCATTCCCATCACACCAAGGACATCCTGGGATGGCTTCAGCACATTTGATTTAAGGACTTCATAAGGAAGCAGCAAGTGTACACACACACACACACACACACACACACACCCCTTCTCGTCACCAGCTAAGGTAGCAATGAAATCTGTAGCACTGCAGTATTATACGCTGTGTACAGCCTCTGCTCGACTTGTGGCACATGCTTGTACAGCCCCAGCTATAGCCTTCTGGTACTCCAAATGAGGTTACTTGTCCAATATAAAGATAGTCCTTTTCTGGCTTACAGCTGTTACAGCTTCCTATATTGGAAGAGGCAAAGCACGGCAGGAAACAGCATTACCCTGTTTCATCCCATACCTTTCACCCCTTCTTGCTAATTTTTTTCTGAAAGGTTCTGCTAGACCTCAGTGCTGCAGAGGACACACCAAGGTCTTGGGAGAACAYGCAGAGATCCGCAGCTTTGGAGTGATCGGCAGCCGTTACTTCTCTTGTGCACTCACCAGATAGAAATATTTTAGTTAGGGCTTACAAGAAAAACTTTTTCTATACATCTTTGGCCTGAGGTATAAGCCCACCAAGAAAGAGTTCAACACAAGCAGTGAAAGACCAGAAAAACTRTATGCAGCAGGATTTAAAAGCAGCAGATTTTTAAGCAACCTTATCTTCCCATAAAGCCAGTTCTGCTCATGTTATACAGCAAACAGACTGCTCACATGAAAATAATTATTTTGAACGACTGCTTCTATGACAATAGGACCTTTGCACTAATAGGAAGCTATGGTTAATTTTCAGTGTCTGCATTTAGTTAAAACACAACACCCACCCCACCCACCCCCAGCTCAGAAGCAGACTCTATATACCATTTTGACAAGCTGGCCTCTCTCTGAAACCACCCTCATGTTCTGACACACACACTCCAACCAACACACACACAAAAAAAMCCCCAGAAAAAAACAGGTTTCCAGCTGTCAGAGCCTCAAGAACCTTCAGGAGCATGAGCCAAGGGTTAGCCCCGCAGCCAACAGCACTCTGGCCCCACAGCTGGGGGCACGATGGGCTCCCAGGGAGCTCAGAGGCACCTACATTCACAACCCAACCATCACCGCCTTCAACTGTGGGTTGCACAGGAACATCCACTGCACCACAACCAGCTCCTACTCCAGGAACATTCAAAAGGCAAGTTTACAGATTTACTTTCTTTGATGTTAGAAAACAACTAACCTGAGGCTGCAGAGATTGATGCAGTACAGCCCCCCCCCTTCCCCACTCCTGATCCATCTGTTTGCTCCAAACACTGCCTGGTCTCTTCTCTTTGACTGTGACCTCTTGGGAGTACAAACAGCTCTATTACCGTACCAGCAGCGTAGGTTGAAAGTGAGGTTGAGGCCTTTGGGCTACAGCTAAAATGTCAAATCAAAATAGTTATCAAGGAACATTTCTAGAACACTTACCTTGATTTTTTTTTTTAAAAAAAAAAAAGGAAATGTAGTATCACTGTGTGCCTTAAAATGGGGGCATGGCTTTTGAAGGGACCACTTTGAACAACAGTTCTGAACAGTCTTAATCYTGACTAATCTAAAACTTGATTAAAGACTCCACGTGAAGATAAGACTGTTTTTGTTAGGAGACCTTTCATCTGTACAAGTTTCCTGCCAAGAAGATCTGCATATGATATTGCATATCAACAGCTTGATCTACTTTCTCTCTTTTCCTGCTGTCAAAAAATTAAATCATTTTATTACTTTAGAAAGATTAGAATCATCACTATGACAACAAGCCTGTGACCTACAGAATACAATAAAATAACATAGCAGGGAGAAGCAATTCAAGGAAACAAAGAGCAATTCTCAAAGCATTCCTATCCTTTGGAATATTCGTTTCTCAGGACTCGCATCAGGAAGCCACTACATAACAAGGAACTAAAAATGAAATGCTGACCTTATTAAAATTTACAGAGAGACTCCAAACAGCAAGCAAGATTTCATCCCCAACCATGTTTGCACTTCTCAACAGCACAAACAAATCTTTCAAAGGAAACCTCTGATTCTGCTGGAATAGAGAAATTTTTCAGGACTGAAAGCTATAAATGCAGATAATCCTCCAAATTTAGTTCTTAATAGCAACAAATAGCTTCAATAAGTAGTACTATACCTAAAGAATTTGCCTAATATAGCTTGTTTTGCCAAGAGAATAAAAAAAAAGAAAAGAAAATCCAATTCATTAAGAGTTGTGGCACATTATAGGACTATTAATGAGACAGCACACTTGGGGCAATAATAGCTCCTAATAGCAGAGCACACCCAGCAGCAAGAGGAGGAAAAGGAAGAAACCAAGGTTTGCTATCACTTCATCCACTGCTGAGCTGCCACATGCTCTCAGGGCACAGCCACATGGAAAAAGGGATCCACCACATCCTTTGCTGCTCTCCAGAGCTGGGAAGCATGAGGCTGATATGAGCTGAGGTCACGATGGAGCAAGAAAGTTCATATTCAGCTGGACCTTCCAGGCACTGACATAAYGCATCAGTGAATCCCCAGGGAAATGTCATGTTATGCTCAACTGCAGGCATGATGCTATCAACACAAGGCTTTTAGTGGTGCTGAATATTGACCAACATGCAACAAATCTTTTTGAAGAAAGAATCCATTCCAACTGAACAGATATTTCCAATAGCAACTACATCACCTGAGGGGGGGGGGGGGGGGATTATATGCATTGAGACAACCCACACAGCTACAACAGTTACTACCACTGCACAACTAAAACTCTGCTAATCAGACAGAGACCAGAGACCTGATGAAGGATGTCAGGAACACCACCAGTCCTCATTAACATACTCAAAGTGCTCTGCGATCAGAACTTCAGTCTGAGAGAATTGTCAAAAAAAGGAGGGAAAGCAACAGTGCAGTTCTACTACAATCAAGAACAGAAAGATAATCGTAGTACAGCATGACTAGAAAAATGGTATTTAAAACCAGACTTTAGAGGCTGACAATGCTGGATGACTTTCCGGTGAAGGCACACAGAAGGTGATGCCAGCTTCTGAAGGGAAAGTTTAGCAAACCAGCAGCTGAACGTAGTATCTCCCACTGCCATCTATCCTTTCCAGCAGGAAAGTCAGCACAAGCTGTATGTGCTACTCTATTCTTTATGAAGTTACTTGTTTGCGTAGTTCCTTTCCCACAAAAATATTCACTAGCTCATATGGAAAAGTTTCCCTCTTCCCCATTCCCCCCCCTTTTTTTATTCCCTTAAACAGGAGTCCTCTCCAAGTGTATGAGCTTGGAGAGGACAACAAGCAAAGGCAGCTGCTTATTACTGGTTTTACTGCTCAGACTCAGAGAACAACGAGGTAAGGACAGAACAGCAGTCAGCAACTCCTGAGATGTTTGGAGAGATCAGTCCAAGCCTCAGTCAAGATGTTCCCCTTCCTCTAAAATGGAGAGCAGAGTATTTTCCTATCTCTCTACATCTGATGAAGATTAATGTTCCTGGAATGCTCTGAAAATAAAAAAAAATACAATAAGAACATTAAATACTACCACTGCTTTTCACGTTCTTTCTTGTTTTGATCCTTTCTGGGAGTCTAAGGCACTCATGTTACACAGTTCAGATACAGGGATTATTTTGCACAGCAGAACAATTAAAGACGCAAAAGTATTTCAGATGAACACTGCTTAAATACCCTTAGGACCTCTTTCAGCAGCCTATTAATGCTAGCAATCATCAGATTTGCCCTCCAGCAAAGTAGTATCACTTATCATGTAATTTACCACATTACAAGAAATGTTAACAACAACACAGCACGGTTTTGTCTGTGTACTGTGACATCCAGCATAGTCCAGAACCAATAGGCTAGTACACAACCTGCCTTTAAAGCAGTTAAGAAATCTAAAGGTACTTCTCAGTCATGCTGGTCCTTCAGAGAAAGACATTCATAATATGATGTGCACTACAGTAAAACAAAGCCTGTACTTTGCATATCAGCAGTTTCATACTTGGTGGAAACACTTCCTTGAAGACATTTGACAAAACAGTACACACTTTTTGAAAGATCTGAGATGGCATTCTTGTTTCATCTAGAATGGACTTCAACCCCATTTATGTAAGTGTAGAAGAATCTGGCCCTACTTTCTATACTGYTTACCCAGTTAACTTCATGTTCAACCATTTTTTACTTTGCATATTTTTTAAAACTCTTTTCTTTCACACACTTTTATAACGCAGTTGACAGAAGTACTTCCTAAAGCTTTTCATGGGTTATAACACCATTATGACAAGTAGGGGAACTACTTCATGTGTGAAACATGCATAGTAACTTAGTTTACCCCCTTAAAAAATACTTATTTCCAATCCAAATAAATCTCTGATCTGCAAGCAAATGTAAACAAGTTCCACCCARTTTTAAAAGTAATCAACTAAAACCTGCCATTAAGCTATATAACTTCAAATCTTTTGCAACAATTCCAAAGCAGGAAAAAGGAAAACCCACACATCTGAGACCACCAAGCACCATGAAACCATCAGAGAGTCAGAAGGAGCTCATCTGCCTAATACCTACTGTGCAAATACACCCCAGATTAAGCATATCTCAAAATGTTTTCCTCCTGCTCCCTTTCAAATCTGAGTTTTGACAAACACACACTTCATTCATCCTGTCACTAAATTCAAGAAGGTGGCATGGCATTACTTCTGATCCAGCAGCCACTGCAGCCAATGGGAATGTTACAAGTGCAAGCGAGGTGGTAGAGTTGCTCTTTATGTGAGAATGTGACTGGAACGCATTGAGCCTTGCCTGGGGGTGGATGAAGACTGAGTCGAGAGCTTAYGGGTAAGGATTAAAGGGCAGACTAACATGGGCGACACTGTTGTGGATGTCTACTACAGGCCACCTGATCAGGAAGAGGAAGTTGCTGAGGCCTTCTACAGACAGCTCATGATCACAAGCCCTGCTTCTCACGAGGAACTTCAACSACCCTGATATCTGCTGGAAGGACAACACAGCCAGGCACAAACAGTCCAGGAGGCTCCTGCAGAACATTAATGATAACTTGCATTGGCCAGGAACTCATCATGTTAAACAGATTGACTGTCCCTGCCCTGACAAGATTGCAAGCAAAGCATAAGATGACAAATCAACTGGGATGCAAGAACAGCACAAAATTGATTTGGGACAGTCACTGTTACCATCAGATCAGCCTCCCAAAAGGTTAAGGTAGCCCTAGTACAAAGAGTTGCACTCAGGAGTTTGGAGGAAAAAGTTCATTAATAATCAGACAGGAGAAAAGCTTAGGGAAAAAAAACAAAAACCCAGTGGCATTTGTTTAGACATTTAGTATGTAAAAGATGGAGCCTGCAAGCATGAAGACAGGGAGGTGGCACTTGACTTCTTGTATTTTTTAACCCATCAAACTCTCAGGAAGATGACTCAAAACGAAACCAAGTTTTTAGCAAGCTGTGAAACTCGATTTCAAAGTAAAACATTCATTAATCATTAGCACCAAAAGTCACACTTATAATCTTTCCTTCAGGTAAGAAATTTAAAATAAATTTGACCAGATATTAGTTACAATAACCATCTTGATCAATTCTACTTATTAAATAGTAAGTCAATGCTAAACTAGTATCACTGAAAGAAGTGGAACTCCATGAGTGTTTCACAGCCAAATCRTAAATGTAATTCCCACTCCATTTTTCTAACTCCTCAGTCTCAAATACTTTGTGAATGCTAATCAGTTCACTACTGTTGCTGTTCAATTACTATTGTACCATGYTTACTATAATCAAGAAAATTAAGATGAAAAGTATTTTATACTATTACAAAGCTGTGCATTAACATGTGGTCTTATTTTTAGCATATGTATCCAGTAAATTAATTTATACCTGGCAGTAGAAATAGATTTGAAGTTTTTCAGGTTTTGTTTTTGCCAATTCATTTTATTTATCAGAATTGGTAYTTCAGGGTAACAAGAACAGGTATATTCCAAATTTTGCCAAACATTGGCTGCAACAAAAGAGAAAGTTTTCAGACAGTCAAGCTTATTTGTTTCAGGTTCAGGAAAAAAAAATAAAAGTCTTAACAGTTTATTCCAACATTTCTAAAATGTGTTTTTTGACATTTCTACATTACATTTTTAAACCTTTGCAATTTTAAACCTCCCCGAAATTAACACTAGATTTACAAACCACTGTCCCCCTTTTACTCAACAACACAACACCCCCGCCTGGCTGCAGAGGACCTATAGGATCCCAATTTAAACCCTTGCTGTGAAACAGACAAAGAACAGAGCAGATTYTGGTTTCCTGTTTCTCAAGGACATGCCCAAACTGTTAAAACTAAAAGGCTGTCCTTGCCTAAAGTAGAGCCACCAACACCTCCAGGGCACCAGTGGGACATAAACCCTCCAGTTTCATGCTAGCGGGATGCACTTTCAGGTGCCAAGGCAGTCTAAACAAGGGCGTGATCYGCATCATGCCAAAAAATGGTATGGCAGAACCAAGTCCAGCTGCAGGTGCCTGCCCAGTCACCTGCCCTTTGCGCACAGGGAGTCACCTTCACAGCCTCTGGAACAGGAACTCTTGCCTTGGCTCCCTCACATCAGGCAACGTGGCCCTTGAGCAAGGGGGAACTTGGCTTCTGGCCCCATTTTGTGAACCTCGCTTTCCCTTTCCAAGTCTTCAGAGACAAAACATTTTGCAAGTGTCAAAACAATCAGCTTTGGAAACATCAGAACAAACTGTTTTGACATTTCAGAAACATTGCACTTGACCCCAAAATGAAAAATTCAGTCTTCCTTCATTTCAGTGAGAAAACATTTTCAAATACTATTCCAGTCAGTCCAACCCATGTTTCCTCCTGCCCAGTTTGATTAACAACCAGCAGAATCAGGTACATGCACAAGGCAGATGCTTTCTTATCCAAAAGAAACAGAAGAGTCTAGAGAAAGGAGAACCAGATGTTAAAAAAGCAACAAGGAAAATGAGGAAAAAAAATGCTAGCCCATTTCATAACTGAGGTTCTATAACAAAAGAGAATAAAATCTTTACCATTTGTGTTAAGGTGAGCAATGTAAGACAAGCTTTCCACTGTGCTCAGTAAGAGATACTATCCCAACTAAACAAACAATACAGAAATAGAGCAGAAGAAACAAAAGGCATGAAAACATCAAGCAACTTACTCAAGGTCACGTATGAGATCATTGGAAGAGCCTGAGATAAAGCCTGTGTCCTGACTCCCATCTACCAGCCCATGCCATAAATGCCTTCCCTGAGCAGCAGTTCAGCAGGAAATAAGCAAAAGCAGAAGCCTATGTTTGAGAAATTAAGAAGTCTGCTGCTGCTTTTTACTGGCATGCTCCRATGCCACATGCAGCCTCACGGCATGGGGCGCCACGCAGAGAAGTGGTGGTCGGCCACCCTACAAAGTGCTTAGCAATAATGACAGTCAACGAAGGGCAGCCACTGTACCAAAGACAGCTTTCTATATAGTCTCAAATCTAATGCAACATTCAGGTCTTAGAGATTATTAAATTTTGCTTAAGCCTTTGAAAATACCAAAAGGTGATCTATCTTTCTAATTTTCAGAGTGCCTGTAACGTAAACCCTGACCTTCCCAAGCTGAACTAGGCAGGCATGTCTGGAGATGCTAGTTTTATCAGGGATAAGAATATATATTGAATAGCCAAAGAAATATGCAAATAATATCATCTTCACCACAGTGTCTCCTTCTCTTGCATGGCACTTTGTTTCTTAGGTACTTTAATTTAAACAAACTCTGGGTCCCTTGGAMAGCCATCCAGTTTTGACTACTGAAAAGACTGCTTTGGAAATTTGGTTCAAAACACGTATGATTTCATCCAGTGCTGCACAATCAAAATCTTGTTCTGTATAACAAGAGAGGCATTTTTGTTATGTAGATAAAAATAAAGAATCTGAAAACTGTACCTCTGCTACTTTCAAGTTACATGAAATAAACCACAGTTTTTGCAGCATTTTGAATAATCAGCATGCAGGAAAATACAACATGTKATCACATGGGCAGAGAAAGCACAGATCAGTGTGTTTGTCTTTCCTCATTACAGATTAGCAAAACACTCGGGAGTGTTTGACTGTTAAGAAGCAGTACTTCCTCTTACTAAACCTCTCTAAGAAAATGAGTCTTAAGATGTTATGTGGATGAAAAAACATTAATGTAAGACTGAAAATTCACTTGTGGGTTTTGGGAGAAAATTTCAGGTTCTCTTTCAATTCTGTTTATCCAGCTTTAATTTTGCAGCATGCATTTATGGCAATCTCTCAAAGTTACGTTGATTTTACAGGTAAACAATGCTGCCTACTTACAAATGCATCTCTGACTAAAGCAGCATTAACTTGACATTTCCCAGGAAGGAACCAATTTTCTCCACAGCCAATAAGTTGTTCTACAGCCATTAACTTCTTTTATAGATATAAACTGATGTTGCTATTAATCATTAAATACAGCTTCTAACACAATCAAACATTAGTCACTAATGACATTAATTGCCAGTTTGTCACAGCCTTASTAGTCTCTTAGTGAGCAAAAGCCTCATTTGTTGTAGTCCATAGGCACCAATTGCCCGGATGACGAATACACGGTTTTCTTGTTATATAGTGCAGACGTTATCGAGCTCTTCATTGATAACAGTCTTCTCTGCAGATTATATATCAAACATCCCATTTTTCTGCCTTAAAAGAAAATTGCTTAGTAAGGGTGGTGTGCATTCATTCATGCTTTCTCCTAACAAGTCAATTTGCCTCTAGATTTCCATTTTGCAAGGCTTGTAGAACTTAAAATGGACAGTATAATCTGCAGCAAAAGTTTGTGAATTGGAAAATTCAGGTTCTCTTTAGTGTCTTCTTTCTCCTCTCACATATCAAATTTCCAAGAGCCTTTACTCCTGCAGTTCTATCTCCATCTCCTCAGCCATCCTTCTTTCCTCACATCTTCCTGTGCACTCCTTCCCCATTAGTCTCCTCTTTGCTTTGCTCAGCAACAGGGGCATTGCTTTTCCAGGATATTTACTTTTTCCTCTCACTAGTCTGATCTCTCTGCAAGGCTGCTCCGTCATATGGGTTCCATACCAAGAACAGTTTTCCCCCTTCTACCACCCAGCTGAGCTCCTCCTTAACAGCACATCTGGAGTAAGACACTGTGCTCTCCAACCATGCAAAATCTGTGCGTACCACCTTCCCGAAGCATCCCCTGATCTCAGGGGGCCAATGAAACCAACACCTTGCTTGTCTGCCTCTGTTTCCTCACATTTGTTGCACCTTCCTGCCTCTTCCCTTCCTCATGCTGTTACCACGCATCTCTCCAAGGCGCTGACATTCTTGCCCCTTCTCCTAAGAGGCAAGGGTGACACATGAAGGGTGCTTAAGATCCACTAGGACAGGTCCCCTGCGCCCACACAGCAGGCCTGTGTGAGTGACAGATGCAGAACAAAATGTGCCGTCTATCCTCATCACTCCCCCACACCAGAAACAAAAGACGCTGCGCAGGAGTCTCACGAACCCTGTGCTTCTGTACCACTATGTATATCTTTTCTGATACAGGTATTTGATTCTAAAATAATAGGGAAGCAGTGTAGAAACAGGCAGTAAAACCACTCTAGTAAGATGCTTATACTAAATAAAAATTTGAGTGACTGCCCTACAATTACTTAACTACATGGAACATCTTCAAACCTCCCAATAACGAACGATAATGAATGGTGTAGCTACATGTTCTTGGTTCAACTGGGCACACAGTATACTAACACTTTGAGCTGTAGGTTTTTTTTTTTTTTTAATACTAAACAGAAATCTGCAGCTCTGCTGCACAAATAGTAACTTTGAAGAGAGAAAAGAACTGCCACAAATGCTTCTATCTTCATTAAAAAAAAATGGAACAGCTAAAGAGGACCAGAAAGTATTTACTTAAGCCATCTAATTAATATGTAGTTATCTGAGAACCAGTTGGCACCAAAAAAAAAAAATCCTCCCTATCCTTCTTAAATCCCTATCATTCACTAACAGAGCACATGAAAAATATTAATAAGAATCCTTAGTGTCTTCATGTAATTCACAGGGGACTTAAATCAGGGCTCGCGGCTCAATGCAGCAAACCAGCGAGAATGGCAGTGAGGGCCCAGCATGGGCAAGGGGCTGCCTATTTCKTGAGGGGAAGCTCAAGATGAGGCCAAAACATGTTCATTTGCACGCGCGTTGCTTTAATCCTGTAGCCTCTGCTTTCTGCTTGTCCTGCAGAGGTCTATGGGTATTACTATCATTGTCATCTTCATAGGCAATAAAAAGTTAAAAATGGAAAATAGGAGAAAATAGTTACTTGCTAAAGGGTGGCTTTTCGTATTAAACCCATTTTGTCCACTTGAAAAACTTCAGCAAATCTAAAGAAACACTTTCACAGTTACCCAATCATGGTCAATTAAAAAAGCATCCATATTCAGAAAAACAGAAAATAACATGCTCAAGCTKAAAAAGCGGATTAAGTCTCATTTTCATGGGTTTAATGCTAGCTAAATGTTAAAAGTCTGTCTTGAATAACACTATCCTTAAAACTAATATTGAAACGCTTTCCTTAACTGAGCCTGTGATGGAATTATGAACCCTAGAGCTGTATGGAAGGAGGAGGGCTTTAAGAAAAAAAAGAAAGTGAAAATTATTAAGATCAGTGGCTGCAGGAATAAGTTTTGTTCCACTTTGGTAACTGTATTTTTTGATTTATGTATTCTCATGATGACCAAGAGGAGACATGTATGTGGCTGAGCGGTTTGACCAAGTGAAGAGATACCCTCCTGCTCACTCAGGGATGCTGTGCAGTGAAACAAGCAGCATCTTGAAAGGCACAAAACTGGCTCTACCAAATTCTTCACAGCACGACACCTATGACTTCAGAAAAATCACTCTTACCAGAGGTTCAACATCTTACAAAATTTAATGGTTCAGTGAAAAGTCCAAGCACAAAGGAGAGAAGTGCTTCAGCTTCTCAGGCATTTCCCAAGTGGCTCCTCAGCCAGCAGCACCAGTGGTGGTGAGGCCTYCCACAAACATCCTCAAAGGCCAGAGAAACAAGCTTCAGCTCCTGTGTCACCACATGCTTCAGCCAGACTCAGGACAGAGGCAACTAAACAGGTATAGTTCTTCCCATTTTCTCAGGTTCTGTTTTCTAGTCCCTCAAGAATATTTTCTTAACCTACCTCAAATTAGTCTCCTTCCTTTTTAAACTGTGGTGCACAAAACTAGAAAAAGTTCTCGTGCTAAACAGAGTAATGCCTAAGCCTTACATACGTATCTGTATATAGCCAGAACATATTTTACCTTTTTACTCCCTATTGGCACACCACTATTGACTCACACATGACTCAAATACCCTAGATTGTTTATTCAACACACCTGTCAGGCCAGAGAGTCTCCACTTTACATTTACACACTTTGTTCTTCTTTCCTTGGTTTTCCTTGTCAAAGTCAGCATGGCTTTTACAACGCAGAATAGAAATGACAGAGCACCAAATGCGTAGAGGAAACAAGGCAGTCATGCTTCATATGCCCATACCTCACCCTATCCCAGCACAGCACTTAAAGTTTGCTAGACTTCATCAGTAGAGACCAAGTAACTGCATGGAAACCAAATGATCAGCATCAACTTCCATAACTGAACTGATCCATTAATTTACTCACAAGGACACAAATTATCATTGCGCAATGTTCATTGCTCTTCACAGCCTGGCTCACTGGGGAGAACGATGATTCATCCTGCATGGGCACTTTAAAAATGGATATTTGCATGTGGATGTATACTGTCGAAGCCACACAACTGGACCGAGACCCTTTCCCCTTGCCTGACATACACAAAACTCCAAGTCCTTAAGCCCTTCAAAAAATAAAATAATTGAGCAAAAAGTGTAGTTAAAACCATTTTACTCCCGGTCCCATGAAAACAATGCAAAAATAATAAGGCTGATTGACCAAACTGAAGAGCTAGGATGAGACCACATGGAACAGAGTTGTATTGCTTGCTTTGCCGGCGTGCCTTGGAGGAACACGAGGCCACTCTGCATCAGACTGTGATACTCAGACTGATGAAGCGGCACACAGACACCCACTCCCACAGGCTAGCCAGCCTTGCTAGGAGCCATACATCCAAAAAGCCCAGGCGGTCTAGCAAGCACTTTGCAGAGGAGAGAGAAGTGGGAAAGCATCCTGCTGCCACCTTTTAGACTTCAGTGCTGCAAGCACTGAAATTCTGGCCTAGCTGGTATAGAGGGGATAGCAACCACCTCTACAAATAAATTCACCAAACATCATTAGCTCAGAGGAAAGAGAGAGAAAGAACAAGCATTTTCCTAACAAAACAAAGTCAAATCCATCCATAATCAGGACTATTTCTAAGGTTCCATAACACTCCTCACTATTAGAGCCTGTTTAAATTAAATGTTACCTTTCTCAAGCTGAATTTCAAATCAAATATACCTGCTATTYTTAAAAGAGTGACATTAATAAAAAGCCCACAGCTTTTTTCCTTGTCTTCACATGTTAGAAAACTGATGGCCCTTTCTTTGATCGATTTCTAAAGATATGCAATACTAAGGACTCTTCAAAACGCAGACTTTCTTAAATCAGGCTTTCCAAATAACATGTTTCTCTGTCTCAGTTATCCCAAGTGTAAAGTTGAAAACATGTCCTCACTTCACAGGTGGGTGAAAGCAAAGTGACTACTGTCCGAGCAGCGATAAGCTAGTACTGAATGAGAACCAAAAGGAAACCTGTGGTTTCCTTTGGTTGATAATCCTACCTTGAAAGCATCACTCCAACAGCATGCAACAAATCAACCCTGGGTCATACATGAAACAATGACAACAAAATAAAATGTTGGAGAGCTGATTATTGATAAACAGAGTCCCCTCCTGTAGGCCACATAAATCAAGAGTTCTATAGAATACACTGTATGTGATCATGAAACTAGTACTAAGATACACACAGTAAGTCATAACATGGCTGCTTGGGCAATTCTAAATCTGCCATTTTGTCACTTCTGAGAGTGAACTTCACCACTTCAATGTTACTGTAATATAGGGAGAGCTGTATGTGTACGGAACTGCAATAAAAGATACTATCCTCAATTCTTTAGGAGAGTTTTAAAGTAAAGTGAAGACCACAGCACAGCAAAATGCCCCAAATCGAGTTCACTGCAGGGCTGAGAACCGCTTCCCCAAACAAATAGGGACAACGATCTGCAGCCACAGGCCACTGCAGTGCACCCTGCCCGCTTCTCTCCTGACTCTCGCTGAGCAGCCACAAAATAGATGGAAATGGTAAAGGGAGAAGCATCCAGCATGCTCTTCCAGCTCAGAGAGGAAGAAGAGGCAGAGAGCATGCACATGGTAGAGAGAGGTAAAGATGGATGCAAAACAGCTTGGGCACAGGCCTCTTGTGCTGCATGACAGTGCTCCCAGTGCAGCTTGAGGTAAATTTAAAAAAGCCTCAATACTATGATATGATATTGGGGCACAGCATCAACCAATTCCACCACATACCTCAAATACTACTTTCTAGAATTAGTGCAGCAGGAATGATGGAACATAATCAACAACTCAAACCTGTTTTGTAAGATTTAATGGTGTACAACACAGAACAGCAATTTTGTAGTGGATTAACCCTCATCTCTAGAGACAGCTCAGATGAAGCTTAGGCAATAAATGAAATTAATCTGAGAAACTAGTAACCCTGACCAGGCAAAAGCATGCCCTAAGCAGCAATATTAACCTTACTTACAGATTTCCCAAAATATTATTTTTAATCCTTCCTTTTAAAAGCTTCAAAGAAAGCAATTTCAAATGAATCTAAATACCAAGAAAAGAATCTAGATTTACCTGTTCCTTCCTGAGAGTCAAATTTACTTAATTATAACTTCTCATAGATTATATTAATTAATACCTATTTGAGTCTAACTTGCCTCAGCTATATAAAACCACTATATAAATATGTTTGTGAAATACCTGAGGAAAGCTGATCCATACCTTATAATAGAAGTTTAAACAAAAGTACTCTGGAAAAAGGAATTAAAAGTCTGACCCAAATTAATCACAAGATTCTACCAATTGACTTAAGTGGACTTTGGATGCAGTTTTTAATAGCTGTGCTCTGAGAAACCAGCAGAGAACATCCAACAACAAACATGTTTTAATTTACAGCACTCATTTTCAGCATACYGGTTCAGCTCCCCTGCACTGTTCCCCCACTGGTACTTACAACTAATTTTACATTTGAACTTGCCAAACAGTGCTCTCCTGCCTGGACAATTTCAAACAAAAAGTCTTTTGGCAAGTTAAATACTTTAAATCATAGAAAAAAAATAAGCAAAAGCCATTAGGGAGCATGCAGTACTCCAGCCACTTCTCCAATCTCAACCAGATATAGTAAGCACGGAAAGATCCTCAGTTTCCTATTCATCTTCCTCACGACCAAGAGCTATCCAGGTCAGCTCCTATCGACTACCTCCACAGTAATTTATAAAGCAATACAAGTTTGAATGTTGCCCTTTGTATGGGAAGAAACCACAAGGACTGCAGAGGTGACAGTACCTTTCTTATTCTTCCTTATTAATAGCTTTTAATGGAACAGAAGGTTACAAACACTATTTCCTTTACCCAAGATGGAAGGAAAAAAAAACAAAAACAAAATAAAAAAGCTCCCTCTTTCACAATCAAGTTGAAAAAAAGAAACAGCACCTGGTGGGGTATACAGTGATTACTCTGTGCCTTAGGACTATACGCATGTGACAGAGGCAGAGGCCTCTTCCTTATAGGGGAATTTATCTCAGGATTTTCTTAAAAGATATTTTCAGTAAACAGCTTGACTGCAACCGTATAGGTTTGCATAACAGACATCTCAGTATCATGCTGACAATCTTCATTTGGCRGTGCTTCTGCATATCTGAATGCCTTTGTACTTTCACTGACAGACCAGATAGGTGATTTCCATTCAAAGGCTGTTTTTGTGCAAGTAAGTAGGCTCATATACACTGCCAGTCAGGTAAGCAGAAGCAGAGAAGGAAGAGGAATCTCACAAGTGTGTAGCTTCCCAGGCTGTGGTGGCTCCAGGGTACTTCCAAAAATATCAACCATTTGACCAATGCTTTCTTCCTGCCAAATGAGCTAAGGAGGAAAAGTGAAGGACCACTCACCACTCATCTTTGTTATGGCTGTTACCCTGAATGGAAGAAGAAAACCTGGAACTGAACAGGTTTTCAGGTTCAGTTCTAGAACTGAACAGAACTGATCTGATGGATGGAGAGCTGAAAGGGCTTTCCATGGCCCTTGGGCTGGGTGTGGCCATGGTCATACCTCAAATATTTTACATAGAACCACAAAAGAAAGTAATGATAGTTATTTCACTCGGGTTTGGAGCCAGTCCTGAACCACCATGTCTTTATATAAATGCTTCCTCTGGAAGGCAGCTAAACACCAACACTTCAGCCTCTGCAGCAGAGAGGAGTTCAAGATAAAACCCACAGCAGGCATGCTGCTCTGCTGGGAGGCTCCTGCCTGGTCCAGAAAGCCAACAGAGGTGGTGCCCAACAGAGGAACATACCTGCACAGAGCTCTGGTGGCCCAACTGCAAGGAGGCAGCAAAGGTCCCTCCCCTTCAGCAGGATTAACAGTTCTCTTGCACTCTGGAAAGAAAAAACACCAAAACATTTCTTCTCTAAAGTCTGACTATGTAACATTTTAGATCCCTGGTCTGCATCCAGCCTCCTGAACACAGCTGAATCCCTACTGAAACAGGGGGACACTTCCTAGAGCAAAGGCAGTAAGTCAAGGAGCAAAAGAACTCCACTGTTCACATTAGGAAATAGCTCCACTTCCCAAATAAATTCACCCAGACCACACTGCATCCTACCAACCTCATGAATATCCAAAGCATAGGCTGGAAAAATACGAAAAATAAGCAACAGGACACTAGTACAGCACTGATTGAAGCTGCATCAGCTTCAAACTCATGCTGCTTTTGGTAAAGCTCTCATTTCTATTATCATAAGTTTTCTTCCAAGATTACTATTAAAGGAAAATTAAATAGGTGAAAAAAAATCTTAAACTTTGTTTGTTCATATTCTGCATTTAACATGTTTGTTTATAGCCAGAACTACTCCCCTGAGAGACATTAATCAATTTCCTTTACTGTATACAGATTTTTCACAGTTTTCAGGCAGAAACAATATCTTAAAATGAGATGTGATTTCAAAAAAAAACAAACACACACACACAAGGAGAATGGCTTAAATGTTTTACTGCCTTTTCTTTCTAGCCTAGTACAAGCAGAGGAAAGCAACCCCCTACAACACATTGCTATTCACCAGGTTTCATCTATCAAAGTACTTTTAAAGGACAAGAAAAGCTAATAAAAGTTAATAGGTTTCTTAAAGGCTGTTTTTCATCATGATATTCAGAAAGAACTTGACCAAAACTGCCTTCTTGCCCTGTGTCTACAGTACAAATAACTCAGCAGAATGAATGTTACCAAAACCAGGCTTTATGCCATGCTAGCACTTTATCCACTATAATAAATTTCACAATAATAAATTGTGATGCATTTCAGACCTATTGAGAATAGGTCATGTATCATCCAATATCTGCTCCAAAGCAATTGGCTGCCTTTCCCCTACACAGAAGAAAATCAGAATTTCTTCACTGAGTTTTTGGGATAGTTTGCTTATTTCTTTTCCACACATCTCTTTGCTTCTGCTTTTGCAGATGCATTTAAGAAACATGCAGGAATTGACAGTTCTTCACTACTGAAAATTTATTCTTTAGACCCATGTGTCCCTCCCTGCAGACTAGCTAGTCCTTATTCAAGGAGCACTCTCAAAATATTAGAGGCAGGGAAGTATAACTTGGGGCAGGGGGTGGAGGGGAGGAGAGCAGAAGAGTGGAAACCTTTCTCCTCATGGGAAGGGGGCAGAAGGTACATAGTCAAGACAACAGGGTTGATACTACGCTATCAACTGCTCAAATCCAGACTTTGGTGACTGCCCAGGATCCAGGAAACAAGTCCCAAACCAAAGAGTATCAACATTTGATTATCCTTTCCCTATCAACCTTAAAGAAGTAAATGCTTTCTGTATTTGGCTCTGCAGGTGTYGCTTCCTTTCAAAGCTCTGCAGTGCAACAGCCATATCCTGCAAAGCACTGAAGTCCCCAAGCTCCCCTCAACTTTGTATGTGTGGCCTGGCTTGGATCTCCTAAAGCAGTACTATACTGCAGTATAGTTCTGCCTTCTATATTAGCAGTCATATAACAATTTAATTACATTAACAAAGAGAGTAAGTCTATTAAATACTTTTTAAACAGAATTCTGCATAATTCAGGCTCCTTATTAAAGCATTTACATAATTAAAGGAGAATTAGCTACATCACTATTAAATGATGAAGTTTGGAGGGGGAAGCCTTTCAGCAGCACTGGTGAGATTTCCTCAAACTCCCAGCCCACACCACAGTGTGGGCCAAAGCACACTGCAAGAAAACGGTCAGAAGGCTCACTTCCATAGCACACTCTTGCTCTGAACCAAAATGCTAAGACAGATGCACATTCAGAAAGCTGGTAATAATTGTTTCCTTAAAGTGAAACAACCTAGATGCTGTATTTACCTGCATTAGGAAATACTGACCATTGCCAAATCATTAGGACTTCAAGAAAGGGAAAAATGAATGCCTTTCACCTTTTTTTTAAATCCAACTTCTTAAAACTGAAGAAAAGGCATGTTGAGGAGACATACTGTCTACATATTAAAATTTATCTTTGCACTGGAAGCTGAAACTTTTGTAAGAATTTTCAAATTCTCTTGTATGTTACCTGAGTGATACATGCTTGCAAAAATACACTAGCTTTAGAGGAGTGTGCAGAGGAGATGGTGAGGCAGTGCTGTTTAACAGAAACTTTATTTTCAGTCCCAGCCTCTTAAAGGAGATGCAGCTGTAGCTCTAAGAGAAACATGGCTCCATTTATGGGGTAAAATTCTTTGGTGTGAACAACAAACTAAGCTGTGCCTATGCATCATCACGATTCCTTTAAGTCCTCGAGATACAGCCAGAGTTGCCCAGCTTATCTTGGCAATGTTAGTTTTGATGACCCTCATTCATACAGCCTGCTAAAACCACTGCTGACAGAGCTATGGCCAGARGCAAGGTCTGGAAGTGAAAAGAGGCTTGACAAGCTCAATGGTAAATATTCTTTGCATCCTTCACATTGAAGAATTTTCTCCAGTTTGCTGCCTGCAGAATAGGGAGCAAACAGCAAACTCACATGTTCATGTGAGCAGAGTTACTGCCCTGTTCATCCCTAAAATCTTCAGCAACAGACAGAATTTTTCAAATAGGCTCGAGTAGAGCCACAAATATCCTCCTAATGCTGAAATGACAGAATGGCCCTTTGCAGTAGGGTTTAGATGCCTTTTATCTCATATTCTTTTCATCATGTAAAAGCTCTATAATGTCAGTGCAAATACATTACTCACAGAAGTGAGAATGCAAGGGTATCAGCCTGACCTACACAGGCTGTGAGCAAATTGAAAGAGAAAACAAACGGATGTAGATTTTCTGGAGACTGTCATCTATTTTTTTCCCCTCCAACAGATTAGACTGCTGTTAGGTAAATGCTGACTAAATTTAGAGTGTTAAGGAAATGTTTGTAGCTCTTGTTGAACTGTATGTTTAGAAGTCATGAACATTTAAAGGCCAAGATAGTGAAACTATTGCTAATTTTACTCATTAGCAAGATCCTGCCTTTTTTTCAGTTGCTTTTACACTTGCCAACTTTCAACTCATTGAGCTGAAATTTTCCATGAGGTACCTGCCTTGAAAGCAGCTTATAGTTTATATGTGAACAGTCTATGCTGACCCATGAAAGTGGGCAAGAGGAGCAACTACTTACAAAAGCTTACAATTATCAGGCCCTACAACATTTGCTTTTTCTTTCTGGAATTTCTTTCTATTGAAAAAAATTACACATACTGTCAAGAGATAAAGAACTCCCTGCTTATTGAAGTTGGACAGGTGACAGCTGTCCATAGGTGACAGAAGGCCCCTCTGAGGTCCTCTCATCTATGCAGACTTGCACAACCAGGGGCACAAAGCAATACTTTTGCCAAGCGTGAACCGCAACACAAGGGGCAAGGCAACAAAGAGCCAGCTCCCCTAGTCTTTGTACTCTAGCAATCCCAGCAGAAGCCGAGTGTGTCAAGGAACAGAATGAGTAAGCAGCAAGTGGGTGGTTCAGTATGTTCATTTTCCTCCACTATTTCCATTTCAAGTGTCAGCTTCCCAAAAGTGTATTTAATTTGTACTATAAATTTTGATTCCAAAACTCTTGCCATGCTGTTCAATAGTCTGCACATACACATGTAAGAAGAAATACTGTACAAAACCCTAATGAAAGCCAGGGCCCTCATGTGAAGTCTGTTGCATCCACATTTACTTCTAGATCTGAAATAAAATGGTGAAATTCTGTCACTAGATCCAGTCAGACAAAATGAGAAACAATCTCCCTACTATTCATCCTCCACCACCCAGTCTACACCAAGCTTTCATCCAGCAACAGCAACCGAGCGCTGACAGTGTTATCAAAAAGGTTTGAGAGCTCTTAATCACTGTTAGTCTTTATTATAAAAATAATCCTCTGACTCACTCCCCATTAAAATCCAGTATTACATCAGAATAACCCCATTCTGCCACTCCTTGTGTTCAATCTTTTATATTTACAGGAGATACCAAAAAATTAATGAAAATGTTTTTCTGGAGTCAAACTTTGTTGCAACATGCAGAACTCAAAGAGGGGCTTTTCATTATAGAAGCCAGATAAATACTATCCCCTGCAGCTGCAAAAAAAAAAAAAAAAAAAAAAGAGAGAGAGACGAGACAACCTCTGAAAGCTTTCTCCCCTCTGCCACTGCTGTGGGGATGCCTCACAGGCCCCACTGCTGGCAACACAGGCAAAAGGTAGAAGCTAGTTTGACTAAGGGAAAGGGTCAGGCATGGGCAAGACTCTGCACCCAGGTGAGCAGCATAAAGTCAAAGAGGGGGGTGTACCGCACCCAGGAAAAAAGTGCAGCAGGAGACTTTGCCAACCAGTGCCCTGCACACATTGTACCTAAGTCAACACACTTCCCACCAGGCCACGCAGCACCACAATCAGCCCCTCCACAGTCACAGGGGCCTGCTACAAGCTGGTCCTACATCTGCAAACCACAAATATCTGCCTAAAAACAACATGTCAATGTTAGTATTTTGTTCAACCAAAGTTTCAAAAGGTTCGGGGGGGGGCGGGGGGGGCATGTTAGTCAAACTCTTTCCTTTATCTAAGTTTTAACAGATATTTTTTCCCAACACTCCAGAATGAAGCACTGAGTAGATTTCTCATGGCTTTATACCACCTGCACTGACTGAGGAGATCAAAATGTCTGTCAAAGGCTGGCACTTTGAACCAGTTGCTATGCACATGATTCTGAAAAGCACCATCTCAAAAAACAAAAAAAAACAACCAAAAAACACCAGACAAGAAAGCCTTTCAATACCAAATCCGTAACAATACACAACAAAAGGGCTAAGACTGCTGGAATTAATGCAACACACACCTGGGCCATCAATAACTAACATGAAAATAACCTTTAATGAAAGAAAGCAGGAAAACTTACTAATCCAGGTTCATAATGTGCCCCTACTGGTGATAGCAAAGGAAAATTTATTGAAAAAAAATCCTTATGCTATACTACCCCCCAAAGCCATTACTCTCTTCAGTTGAGTGGGAGAACAAAATTCTGCAAGCTTGTCACAGAGCAGGATTTATTGCAGCAGTTCTAATTCTAATTGTCACTCTGCTCTAAAAATGTGATAAAAATGGCAAATAAATATTATAGATTGTAGGCTTAAACTTACAGTTACAAGAACTGTTAAACACCTTGTATTTTTATGTCTCTGAGCCCACCCAAATACTGATGCAGAATTACTTTAAAATTGTCTTTATTTCAGAGAACACGTGCACAGAGCAGATAGGCAAAGCAAAGCTTGGAATCACTATCTGTTACTAATACTGCAGTCACTCCTTCAGGCCTTATTCAAGAGCAGGCACGCATCGCACCTGAAGCGGTGCGTACCAAACCCCTAAGTATTACAAGGGCCGCAGGCTCACTGCCTGAGTGGAGAAGAGTCAGGCGGATGGGGAGGGAGAGAGACAAGGAGGGAAGAGCTTGGTCCTACAGGCCTTGTGCGGGCCAGATTCAGATACTGTTCAAGCAGGTCTTCACCTCACCTGACTTCTCTTTGGGGCATTACAGACCAAACTGGAGGACAACAGGAAGTAAAGCCACCAGTTTCCATACAGGAGAACCACACAGTATGTTTTCCTTATTACCTTTTAGAAGGTGAAGAGAATGTGTCTTGGCCAATAATGCAGAAATACGGCTTGAAGAACAGAAACTATTAGTTTTAACTATCTGTTAAACATATTAAATATGTTTTTATGGGCTCCCCTCCTTCTTCAGCTTTATAACATACATAAAACCTTGAGCTCTCCTGAGAAGTACTAAAGGTTTCTAGTAGGCCTTCCCTGCTAGCACTACTGTAAATTGTTAGCACTACAGTAAATTTTCTACTGAACTAAACAAGTCTTGCATACAAACCAGTTTCTTTCACAATGCCCACAAAAGAAGAGAAGCCTACAAGTCCTGCTTCCTGGCAGCTGATGCTAAACTCTAGTCAGCAATTACTCCACCACTATAATCATTAATGTTGGTAAAATTATTTTCTCTAGGTATTTACAGTAGCAGATGCATTGCTGGTAAGGATAATGTGGATTACGCTTTACATGTTGATATTTAGAGTAGTGAGTGTCCTCAAGACTTCCGAGAATCAGGTTTCACCTAAAGCAGGCACTCACATTCACCTTGCTCAGGTGAGACCCTGAATTTCAGATAGGCAAATTACTTAGCGAGAAGACTGCCATCTGTTCAGTACTCCAGTTCCTGAGGAGCTCCAAAACTGCTCCTCTTGCAGCACTTTGCCCTCTTTACCCTGTTTGTATGAAAGCTTGGACAAAGATGGGTAAAGGCATAACAGCAATTAGTAAGGGGATGAGWCATAATTTGAAGTCTTCAAATAGATCTTGCTTTAGTTTTAGCATTTAACAAAGGAAGGATTATTTATTCTTTCCAATCTGCTTGATCATTCCTAATAAAGGCATGTTACTTCTTCATAAAATGAAGTGGTTGCCCACACAGCCATAAAAATAACATTCCTTAGCCAATACTGGCCCTGAATTCTTCCAAATGCAATATTAAATTGCAAGCTTAAAAGCTCTCTGCAAGTGCCAAAATGTGCAATGAACCATTTTAAGGAAAAAAAAAAAAAAAAAAAAAGAGAAAGATAACTTTTCATAAACCTGCAAGCCTATTCCTAACCAAGAAGGCCCAATATGCAATTAAAAAAAGACCAACATAAGCATTCCATATATATCTCAAAATAACATGTCTCATGCATTTTAAAGACTCCTGAGAAGTTTAAGGATAGCATACTGCCCTAGAGAGGTCCCAAGCCAAATGTCTTCTGCTTGCCTTTTCATTCAGTGGAAGAGCAAGARAGCGAAGTACATCTTAGAAGCAGGGCCACAGTTACTCATGCAGGCCACATGTCTATTTGGACATTAATTTCTGTAGTGCTGATCAATTCCATACTCATGTTTGTTTCCAATCTCATACTGAATCATTTAACTTTGGATGTAGGAAGAAGCAAAGTCTGCTAAATGTGGGCTTACAACGCAGAGGCTCCAAGCAAAGTCCAGACCTAACTGATATCAAAGTCACCTTTAGATTATGAAAGATTTCACAATTCTGTTTTCAATTAAATTACTTATTTTATTAATATCAGAGAAGGGCTAAACAGATGCAGTTGCTTTCAGATCTAAATACTTTGGTTTTTAAGTGACTGTTTGTGCATGTCTGATCATCTTACAACCTTTCTTCACTCACTGTGCAGCTCAAAGAGTCATCGCCACACATACAGAACAGCTTTACTGGCTGCACAAAGCACAAATGCAACAAATTGACATAGAGAGCAACCCTCCTCCCCGAGAGCATTAACTCATTCAAATCAAACTAGTTTGACTGAAGCATATTACATACTTTTTACTTCCAAAAGAACAAATTTTCTGCCAAATAYATGCATTCCACCTTGAACTTTCTTTCTAAAAAGACCAAGATTGTAGTTGTATGCAGGCGCGTGTATCTTCATATTTTAAGTGACGGAAAAATATTTTTTATTCCTCCACATACTTAAAGAAGAAAGAGAGGGGGAAGAAAAAAAAAAGAGTGTACTTTCTGGATCAATCACAAAATATCTGCTGAAAAAGTAAGTTTCATAAAGGCAAATCTAAATGATATTAAGATTACAGTGTAAAAGTTTGTTGTAATATTTATGTAGATACTTTATAAAATTATCATTCTCACTATAATAAATAGGAGATCTCCCATCTCTGCTATTGCCTCTTTCTGAAAGAAAATACATATAACAGAGTGGGTCTTTTTACTTGATGCTTATATACACACACATACACACACAGAGACTAAGTCACAGGGAACCTTCTTAGGGGTCACGAAAACATCAGCTTCACTGAATCTATACAGTGTTTGCTGCTGATGGCACACATCAGAGTTGACTTCACTTAGCACAGAGCGATGGTTAATGACAAAAGATTTTACAAGGGTGACATATCTAAAACATGAACTTTGCACACATCATCATGAAATACTGCAACAAGGCTAGGCTCTGCATTCAAACAATGTTGAACATGCAGACTGTGCACCAAAGAAATATCCATTTTTTTCCTCTTTGCTTAACATTCATCAGGGAGCAAAGAAGAATCTTTTCTAGAGAAACAAGCCATCACTACATTAGAGTCACGGGCTTACCAAATTACTCCAGCATTAGAACTGGGCAGATTTTGGCTCATTAACTATCTGAAGATGAAGATTTAGACAAGCTAAAGGTGGCATTAAGTGTCAGTGAACACAAATGGTTTCAACCTTCTCTCTCACTCATTTAAAAAATTCCTTTTGTTAACATTGACAAGCCCCATCCACAAGTTCACACTGAATAAGTAAGGGCAGTATCTGGTTTAGTTGATCTAGTTATGTTTTGATTTACATCACAAATTCAGTGGGAGGTTGTCTAGTTGACACTGAGGGCAAAGAGGAGACCCACACAAACAGTGGTGCTTTAAAAGTCCATTCCCATGATTACAATGAATAATCCAAGAGAAAAGCTTTTCATTTCTCAGAGTGCTGTAGTCTGCTCTGTATCGCTTTGTAACAGAATATACTAAGCTTTTGTTTACATTACATAAATTGTTTGGCTAGGAAAAAAAAAGTAGTATTAAAAAATGTTCCCAAGAGTTATTTTTGTATTGCATTTACAGAAAGCACCTTTCTGTTCCAATTAAAGTACATTTTCTTCACCTATCCCTGATGCACAGCCAGGAAAGTTTCATTTGGGAGAACTGTATCATTTTCTTTTTATAATGAAGTTGCCTTCTGAAAAAAAAGGCCATGAAAAGTCCCAGTCACACACCAGACAGATGGCAGTGGGAACCACTGTAGATGCTGTATCCACAGCTGCAGGTCTACTGCCCATAGCAACCCCTTCAGCTACCCCAACTCAGCACTCACAGGTTCTAACACCCCAATCACCCTGCACTGGGCCCCCACATCTGCTCACAAACCTCCAGTGCTTCCCCTGTCTTTCAGGTCCCCTCCTCTACCATTTGAACAATTGTCCCAGTTCAACCAAGTGATGCTGGTGACAAAGATATGCAGAAATAGAGACCACAAGACCACACAGGTCCTACTTACTGCAGTAACCTAGTTAAATCCAATATCACTGTTTGGCACTTMCAAACAAGCAAACATTTCCAGTACAAAGCTGGCTGCGGCACTTTATGCAGAGTTTTCAGCTTTGCAACCAAAAGAGAAGTTAACAGCTTCACCACTTTTTTTTTCGAGATTAAGCTTTTAGTGCTATTACTATTGAGCAAGTGATGAGGAAGAGACTAAAAGTCAACCCAAAGCTCACCATAGTAAATAGATCCAGCAGCTTCCTCTGCAGCTACTTATCCAGAAGTTGCTTTGGTACAGTAATTGTTATTCTTCACTGATGCCAGCAAATCTAATCCTTTAAAACCAGTCTCTGGTTCATCTTGATCAACATACATAAATATAATGCTAAAGCACTCTCAGAAGGCCTACCTAATCACTTAAACATCTTTCCTGGATTAACTGAAAATATCTTGCCCCAAAAGCAAGGTTTTGCTAAAGTTACTTTAATACAAACAACATCCACACAAAACCTGACTTCTGTTTATAATCAAGCCTGCAGTTACCTCTGCTTCCTACCTGCATGATCAAATTGACAACATGGAGACAGGGAGAGAAAGCAACTCGTCCATCAGGTTTGAGATCCCTATAGCCCTCAAGAGAATCACCGTGACAATGCTCCAGGAAAGCTGCCCTGTGCAACCCCCTTAAAACAGAACTACAGAAATATAAGCCATCAGTTTTCATGGATGTTTACAAGATAAGCCACAAAATAAATATTGTTTCAGTTTTTGGTTGGTTGGATTTTTAAAAATTTTGATATGAATTAATGCACTAAACTATGTTTTATCCAAAGTGTAACTGTGTAAGAGAACTATTTTGTCTAAGTTGAATTTCACCCAATAGTTTCTAGCAGACAGGAAAGGAATTATCAGTACACCYAACCAAGAGTGAGCAGTTGTTACAAACCATCACACCCTATCAAACTAATGGCAATACTAATCAGGAAAGGTGTATATTTTGTTTATAATAAAAAACAGTATTTATAATAGAAAGTACATTTTACAATCAAAATTTATTCCTGCTAGGAAAAAGGGGAGAAAATTTTAGCCTCCATTATTTGGAATCAAAGCATCTGCAGGGACAGCAAGCAAAAGAATACAAGACAAACTCTGCAAAGGCCCAAAGTAGCAACTCTGTAGCAGAGGGTCACTACAAAGCAGTGAAAATAAATCAGTATGAGAAAGAAATGGCACCTGAAAAAAAGCATTCTTTAGAAACTGGTGGTAGAAGTCACACAAGTAGTTCTAGAGAACAAAAAGTTCTGAGGATTGAACACAACTGGGGGTTCCTATATGTCTCTCCCTACTCCATGCCGCTTCAGATCACTCCTCAAATTCCCTTTAAGATATTGACATGTAAAATATCTCACGCCGCTTTTCTTTACATGATCCAATTATGCTAACTAGAAGTGAGAAAAACAAGTTTCCAAAAGTTAAGTCTCCAGAGAACATGCACCCTGAACTACCTGAATGGTTCTAGTGGCCACTCCAAAAGCCTGCTGTTAACCAGGGGCTGCAGACAGGACTTTAGAATTTATTCTTAGCCTTACACAGTGCTGTTCTGTGGCAAAAATTAATAACAGGAAGCTATGAATAATTCTTCTTCATAAGAAACTGCYGCAGGTATGTCTCTGTCACTCAGAAGTTAAGTGACAGTTAAAGTTGGGTATGTTTATATTTGAAGCTGGTGACTAAGTTATTTGTTTATTCAAAGAAATAAAAAGATTTGAGATAAATTGATATTTAATACTAGTTATATGTGATTACTGGAATACACTTGGGGAGATGCAATTTCTTTGGGGGTGTTTTGGCAGATATTTCTTCACATTTTAAGAAGGAAATGAGAACTCTTGTTGCTCTCACGCAAACGTGCAAAAACACTCAGAGGAAAGAAAAAAGTGTTATAAGGAAATTAAACCAGGCTAAATTGCAGAATTTTCACTTGTCACTACTATGTTAAACTTATAACTTCCAACCTTGGTTTTGATACATGTAACAAAAAACACAGGTGTTGCATGTGGTTTAAATGTCTCTGCCTGCTTGTATACTGTGTATGTGCAAAGGACGACTTACTACTGAAGCAATCTATACCTGAAATAAAGTTGCAAAGCAATGAAGTGAATACAGGAAGTTAGCTCATTACAGTAAACCGTTTCAGTGGCTGCTTTTACAAGCTCTGAGCAACACTTCTGTCAAGCTCTGCTTGAAACAAGTCGAGATGAAAAAATAGAATGGGAACATTAAGTGTCTCTCTTCCCTCGCCTTTCCATGAGTCCCAGGGGCTTCAAAAGTGCCAGGCTAACTACTACTTTCTGTCCTGTACTGCAGGAAGGGGTGGTAACAGAAAAAAAAGTGTGTGTATATATATTTTGCAACTCTACTGGAAGAGCCTTCCTCCAGCTAGGAGGCTCAAGCAGAACCTGGCACACAGCAGCATTCAGTCCTGCAATTAATTACACATTAGCTCAGCTTCACCATTACTGAGGCTTTTGCTGAACACGGCAGAAAAACTAAGTATTTGTAGTATCAGAGCATTAACACATCTGAAGTCAATTTACTACTGAAAAAGATAATGATTACAGTTGTTTCCTTCATCAAACAGTTCATGCAATCAAAGTGTCGCTCTAACCCATTGGGACCTGGACTGTGCTCATTCAGGGTCCTACTTGTGCTTTTTAAGTACCCTCTAATTACATCTTTTAATGAGATTATTTTTCAATGAAATATCATTTAGATGTGACAGCCCACTAAAATAAAGGCCTTTAAGGAAATCAAATGCCTATATAGACAAAAGGATCTTTAAAAAGTAAGGTCAGTTACCAATTCAGACACAGACAAGTCTGGCAATATCAAGCCAGCTGATGGCTCTTTGGTGGCCTATACCAACCATATTCATCTTGGTAGTCTCTCCTGTGGAACCAAGAGAAAATTTCACCATCCTGAAAGTCTCAAAGGAGTTTCATAGGATTTGAAAGAAATCCACCTTTTCTACAAAAACACATGTATCAAAGCATTTTGCAAATGCAGCAGGAAAAGCTATTTTATAGATAACTGATTTCCATTCCCACGGCTCTAACTGTATAAAGACAACATATTTTTGAAAAATAAAACAGAATTACAAAGTTCTTAAGTAGAATAATAACTTGCTGAATTTTGGTAACAGTAACCACTACATAGTATTTATTTGGCCACAGATATGATCAGACTGAAATCTCCTTCAATTTGTATCCGAAGTAAATCTCTTTGGAAAGTTTTTTTTTCTCCCATAAAAACTGCAGGTTAAGATTTTTTTCATTACTTCTCAAACACATTACTCAAATAATTCATTACATTGTTCAATCACTGCAGCCTTTGCCACTGGTTATCATACTACTTCTATCTTTCAGCTAGTTTCCTCATCTAAGTAGGGATAATTTAACTCTGAAAACAGTTTTGGCTTGACTAAGCAGGTCTAGTATTTTTCCTTATAGTAAGAAATACTAATTTATAGGGCCCATAAAATATAACCTGATTTGAAGACTTCTCTCCAAAATAAACGGAATATTAGCAGTGCTGGCAAATCCAAAAGGCAACGCAGGAAGGCAACTAAATTCAACTTCAACACAACTGTACAGGACACAGCAGGAAAGAATGAAACTACAGGCAATTCTGATTCACCACACTTCAGTAAGAGGTCTCGATCTCAAGAACGTGATCAAGAGCATGCCTATGAAATCTCTTCCCTTCCCCCCCTCTCCTCCACCCAGTTCCATCCTTTCCCTGCATGGTTTTTGACATCTCCGCAGAATCCCTCTTCCTCACAGAGGAGGAATAGGGCTTTAAAAGCAAACTCAGCAATTACGATTAGAGAAACAGCCTCAGAAGAGGCTTGGTTCTCTGAATGGAGTGCTCCTCAAAGGCCAAGAAATAAAATTTCTATGAAGTTTTTGTCAGCAGCTTTATGACCTGTTTGGATTACCACACTGCCCAACTGCATATAGCAACCTCAGGAGGGGAGCAGAGTCCAAAGGGAACATAGCCAACCCAGGGAGACCATACAGATTCCAGCAAAGCTGGCTGAATCCCGAGGTGAAATTGTTTCAACCTTGCCAGAGAAAAAGTTATTTCCAGTAACTGACTTCACTGAAACTGTAGAGAACAATGAAGCTGGGAAATGTTTTTCCACTGAAAAAGGAAAAAATCTAGGGAGAAAGATTC
Source organism: Rhea americana (assembly GCF_003343005.1). Taxonomy (NCBI): domain Eukaryota; kingdom Metazoa; phylum Chordata; class Aves; order Rheiformes; family Rheidae; genus Rhea; species Rhea americana. The sequence continues at coordinate 6,517,398 of NW_028185594.1, forward strand.
CATCAGCCTGGAAAAAACAAGAAGCCTAAATAGCTTCAGGACACAATCCAGTAAAGTGCGAACACTGAATACTAACCAGAATCAGCTTCAGGACTCTTCAGTTTTTCATGTTAAGACTAACATAGATACAACCTCCATCCTAACATGCAAAAAGGAAGAGCCATTAGGGGAAAGTAAGCCAGAAATATACAAAGAATTAAAAACGACTGTTGCTATAAAACTGACTAGTACAGTTTGTGATAGGAGTAAGGTGGTACCATCACATGGATTTCTGGGAATGCAGTTCTGAAGGGAGTGATGCTCCCCCAACACACACATACACACAGTCATGCAGGCAGGACAGCCCTGGCCAGCTGGGACACAGGCTACCCCAGCTGGGGCATAGCTGCAGAGCCACACGACATTTCGGGTGCGCTTTTACCTCACTGTGAGCAGACACCAGAGAGAAAACCTRACATCCTCAAGGCTGGACCGAGAAGAAATTTCCTTTCTAACATGCTAGTTTAAAAACCTTGGCCTTCTGGAGAGTCTGATGCTCTACTCATCTCCAAGACTCCTTTCTTATGCAGTAAGAGAAAAGCTCTTCAGCATATTTTCTGTGCCTTCTCATTTCTTTCTCCAATCTTCTATTTTCAATCAGCATTGCAACTATACAGCCTTTTGGGAAACAGCTTGTACAAAAGACGCTGAGCTTTGTGTTGCATAGTGTCCATTTAAGTGTTACAATTAGAGTGTTTGCCCATCTCCCAATCTTACTGTCAAACTCAAAGTTAAATACACACAAACCTCTACCTTCTTTGTTCAACCCTTGTGTTTCTTTCCCCCAAAAGGGCAAGGGTTCACTATCTCTGAAGTTATGTTATACACAAGCCAAAAACTCAAAATTAAATTGTTACAGCAACAAAAATACAGTAGCTGTAAACAATAATAATGAGGTAAGTCATAAATACAGTAACTCCTACACAGTCTAGTCAATTTTCATGCAAAAATCATCACAGCACATTTTGACTCCTTGGGACACTGGTACAGTCTATTAGGGAAATAGTCATCACAGTTCTATGCTTTTGAAACCTGTACTATATTTGACAAATCATAATTCAAGAATTACTTTAAAACTCTAAAAGCAAAACCTGCTGCCAACACGATATTCTCAACTCTCACTCTTACTAGTTCAGCAACTAGTAAGGTTCAACAAGTTCAACAAAAAGGAAGGGAAGTTTGGAGCACACATATCCACACCACAGTGGATCACTCCCGCGTATTGGCAAACCCCGATACTGCAACCACGGCACAAGGTAGCCTCTTGCCTTGCACCAAAGCAGTCTCACAACCTTGGTACCGCTGAAATAACTGATGTGTAATCTAGCTGGTCTATTCAGGGACAGCACAGAAATAAGACTTATCAACTAAATTTGAAGTGGACTTCATGACACATTCCCTCCTTCCCCATTCCCCCAGTTTAAGGGAAAGAAYTTTCAGGGAGGGTTTTGTAGGTCAAAATAATAATAATAAAAAAAAAGACATTTAGAAAATAAATTAACAGATATTCCAACATCAAAGGCAGCTCCACCTGCCTCCGAACTGCCATCAAGCACCTTCCAACTCTACCACTGCAGTTGTATGTCATGAAGACAAAACAAACTTCCCCCAAGAATTACACTACCATCCTGTAACGCCCTGTACTTTGGCAATATCATGTTCAAAAACTTCCCATTTCTGGCTCCAAGCAGATGCTACAGTAATTAAGACAATCAGCATCTTATCCAGCAGAATATTCACATCGTATTACATGGGGAAGGTCCTTACAGTTAACAACTAAACACTCAGTTTTCTCTTCTGGCCAATTAGTCCTTCACCTACAAGCAAAACGATTACCTACAAATGATTTTAGGAAACAGGAGATGGGAATGATGCCACAGGCTCTTCTCCAATTCTTTGACTGCTTCTAGGCAAAGTTATTTGGCAGATTAACTTTTCTTCTTGCTTTCACACCTCTCAGCATRAAGTACAGTAATGCCTTTAGGGGAAAAGGCATCTAGACAGATCTATAAAACCAAATATGAATCCTTCATCATAACTAGTCATTTAATCAAGTACCACTGCATGGCTGGAAGTGTCCTGCTGGGAGAGACAGAGGTAAAATTCTTATTTTGCACACAGCACAAACCCTACAAAGGAAGAAAATCTAGTGCAGAGCAGTCAACAATGTAAGCATTAATCATTATCATCACTGGAAACACTATGAAGCTTATCTCGTTAAACAACCACTTAAAAGAGCAGCAATCCTCCCTAATGCATTACCTCAATTATTTTACTGCAATTGATCACTAAATCATCACAGAAAGAGAAAGGCCTGGCATTCCTCTGCTGTCACTGGCTCACCTGACATTATCAGATGCCCATTTAAAAGTTATGTAATGTCTCCAGCCATCGTAGGTCATTTCAGAAGGATGTTTAATATATCTCTAGTGTCTGGAGTCTTAAACACTGGAGCTTTTTCTAGCATTGTGCTGCCTTTTCTAGAAGAAAGAAAAGATTTAATTGCAGTGGAGGCAAATTAGATTGAGAACTGCCACTATGACTATAGTTTTGTGTGTCATGTTCCCTGAATACTCTCTCTACATAATAAAGCCTTAGACAGCAACCAACATGCAATGGCAAAACACTAAAAGTAAAAAATATTTTCACTTGCTTGGAAGAAGGAAGAAATCACTAATGCACTATAATCTGGAAACCAGGGTAAAACCTAACATACAGAATAATTAATGAGAGCGGCCAAGATTTCTGACTAAATGAGAAGCAATTGGTGACATCCCCCTGTAGAAACACACAAGGCATTTACATCCCTTCTGTGATATTATCCTCTCCTATCATTTCTCCCYATATTTGCATTCAACCTTTAATGCCTTCATTGGAGTATAACAAACTCCAAGGAGTATGCAATGTTATACCTGGACATAACCCACACATTCAGATTTTACAGCCTGCAAACAGAAATAAAGTTTCTGAAGATAATACACACTATGAACAGGCACAAAAAAATAGACAGGCATAACAAAGCTACAAAAAAAAAAATACAGATTCACATAACTGTGTATTARCTCAGGAGCACAGGTGACATTTTACACATAGCCAGGAAGATCAAACAAGATGTCCAGTGTCCAACCTGCAGAGAAGTGGTATTTTCTTTAGAGGGCATTCATCAGGTCTATCCTGAAAGATGCCAGTGGTTTGCAATTGCCAGTGAGGGAACTGCAAGTACTCAGCACTGATAAATATTTGTTTCAGATCAGTAGGAGTTTTATCAAAGGCTCTTCAGTAGCCTTTTCTGCCTAAATAAAGCATGGATTAAATCTTACTCTGATGCAACCAGCCTAAGGATGAACAGACTCAGGCCTGCAGTGCTTCCATGCAAGCAACCCTACTGGTCTGGAGAGTGCTCTGTACTTAACTTTGCCACAGAAGCACCATGTGGCCTGTGCCTTTCTTACTTCTCTATGAACAAGCAAAGCACAGGGCAGTTTTTACAAAAAACTGCCAATTCAGACCAATGGTCAAAATGCCCATTTTCCAGCAAACCTACTGCCGTACTGATGTGGGCTCAGACACTCCCTGAAAAGCTCATGACAAGAGAATGGCCCTACAAACCTTCAGTCTTCTTGGTCTTTATCCATAAACAAACTTAATTAAATTAAAACTAATGCAAATCACTCTATAGACAATCTATTAACAGCTTTAACTTTAGCTTGCTCCCAATATGTATGCCAGTTAAGAAAAAAAATAAAACTTTAAAATAAACCATTTTAACTTGAATTTACAGTAGGCAGAAAAGAATAGGAAATAAGTCCAATAATGTACTTGCATTATAGGTAAGTTATTTGAGAGTGAAAGACATGTTTCACCTTTCCATACATACAATCTCTGTTGCAATGCCCAGTTAAAATGGTCTTAAAAAAGAAAAAAGAAGGAAAAAAGAAAGAGAGAGAGAGAGAAGAGAGAAGTTGTATTTTGCAATAATTATTCTCTTGGGTACAGTAACGGAAACTATATTACCATTCCACAGTGTAGAACTATGTAAGACTGCAACATTTGGCCTAAAAAGTCATTTTAGTATTTTAAACAAGTTTCCATAGGCATGCAAAGTATATGTGAGATACAGATAGGTAGATGGGAAGATAATCAGAGCAAATGAAAACATGTGCTTTCAAACACACAGATAGCCATAACGCAAACACTTCTCCATTTTCCTTGAATGATATTTGGAAAACAGTACAATATATGCTCCCGGTTGCAATATGGCACAACAAGTTAGAAACATTCTATAATCCTCAAGTAGGCGTACAAACAAGTAAACGAGGTAAATGGCATTTCAAACAGACTAATGTTCTGGATTGTACCAGATCTAAACCACATGAATAGTATCTCTCAGTTCRGTCGTGTCTTTTATGTCACAACTATTCAAGCAACAGAGGCAATGCTGTTAACGTTTGACATTAGAAAAAGGATCTTTCCTCTCCTACTCCAGTGCCTGGAACACTGTGCCCACACTGTTCCTTTCCAAATTCTCAAATTTCTAAAAATGATGCCAAGTGCATTTGTAGTAGGAGTATCTTTGGAGAAGTTAAAAGCCAGTCTGAAGGAAATAGGCAGTTCCTCTTTAAAGAAGGGGACACATGGAAGCCAGACAACAACTACATGCAAATTTTCTATGAAAACTGAGAAAGTGTATGGTATCTTCATGGTCATTTCCTATTTGGAAGGGGAGCTAGTTCTACAGGATCAGAGGGTACACAGCCTTCTTCAGGCTAGCTCCTTTTACCCTCTGCAGAACATACATAAGTCTCATTTCCTTGAAAAGCTGCAGCCACATTGCTCCTTTCTCTTGCTGCCTTAGGCATTGCCCACCACACTGCCACAAAGGTGCAGCTCTCCAGCACCCCACTTCCCTTGCATTGTTCTGCAACTTCACTGCTTATTGCGCTCACCTTGCTTCCAGGATCCTTCAGGCTCTTCTTGCCAAGTGGTGCTGATCATCTAGCATCAGATCACATCCAAATGTGAGTCTGGGCACTAGCCCTCAGAAAGGTTAACTCTTCAGGAGAAGGCATGGTCAACCTCTAACTGTGGGAAGATTTCATCATAGGTGCTTGTATGTCAGCATTTCACAGCATATAGGAAATTATGGTGAAAGACAATAAAGGAGGGTATTTCTATTTCATTAATCTTTCTTCCTATCATTTAAGCTTTATCCACCCACCACCATCCTCCCAGCAAGGCTATTGACCCCACGCAAAACATCCTACTTCTTCTATTTCCCAAACCAGGTAACATGGAGTTATCCTCATCCTTTATTTGCATCCACTGCTGCAAAATAGCTCCTCTTACAGAAAGAGGCAGTCCATAGACTGGTCTATAGAATCTACGCTCAATACCACAATCTAATATATGTTTTCCCATTAACTTAATTAAAAGTTAAGCCTTCAAAGTAAGCRCTAATTCCTGCAGTGAACACTTCTCCTTGGCAGCCAAGGATACTGGGATTACCTTCTGAAGTCAATGAACAGCCTACAATTTGATTTCAATGAGATTTAGATCAGTCCCCTGAAATGAGTTACTTCTAGGCATAAACAAGTCCAATAGACAAGACAGGGTGTGAAAGTGCCTCTGTTGTCCACATAACAAAAAGAAAGAAGAAACTACATTGAATGTTCATGAAATCATTAATAAGCATTCTGCACGCACCCAACAGTGGCACTGTCAAAAAATAACACAAAGCAAGTGCATTTATTAAGATATGCTGTTTATCGTCTCTTTTGCTCAGCTCTAACAACAACTTATTCTTTTTATGCTTCTAAAAGAAGCAACTGTCATCTGAAAACAATTCCCCAAAAGTATCTCTTCACCTGTAATGTTTAGGTTTAGACCAATTCAAATTTGCCAAACAGACCTCATTAGCTCAAAGTGGGATCAGCAGAACAAAATTAACTACATTTGCAGGTTTTAAGAAGAAAAATATCCAATCATTGAATTCAAATATTTTACTTTGAAGTTGTGTTGCAAAATATCAATCCAATCCTTCATCCAGTGATGACTATGGGAAAATTGCTACTGTTTTCAGARAGTGCAGAAACTGGGCTTGTAGTCAGTCTGCCTTGCTTTAGGGAACAACTGCCATTGCAAATCATAATACTCTGAGAAACATTTTACCCGTTATATATACACTAGGACTTGCATTTTCAAATCACACATTTTCAAAGTACAAACAGTTTTATATAACATTAGAGTGATATATACACACACACACAAAAAATATATATTAAAAATATATTTATATAAACTTGGTCTTTTTTACATACAATACTTTTATTRACATTAGAGACTTTCTTCAGAAGTATCCATAAATTTCTCAAAACAAATCTATATTTACCTACATTTAGAAGAGTTACCTATACCAGATTTTAGAAGCGTGTTAAGAGAAAACCTAATGTCAGGTTTCGCAAAACGTTACGCATCTTCTTCAGATGTATCAGCAGCAAGAGGAGGACTAGGGAAAATGTGGGCCCGCTACTGAATGGGGCRGGGGCCCTGGTGACCAGAGGCAGAATCCAGAGAAGGCAGAATTACTGAATGCCTTCTGTGCTTCAGTCTTCACTGCTAAGGGCAGCCCTCAGGAATCCTGCAGCCTGGACGTGAGGGAGAAAGTCCAGAGAAGGGAAGACTTTCCTTTGGTTGAGGAGGAAAGGATTACAGACCTTCTGGGCGGGCTAGACAGCCACAAATCCACGCCTCCAGATGGGATGCACCCACGGGTACTGAGGGAGCTGGCGGACATTGTTGCCAGGCCGCTCTCCATCATCTTTGAMAGGTCCTGGAGAACTGGAGAGGTGCCTGAGTACCGGAAGAAACCCAAGGTCACTCCAGTCTTCAAGAAGGACAAGGAGGAGGACCCAGGCAACTACAGGCCGGTCAGCCTCACCTCCATCCCTGGAAAGGTGATRGAACAGCTCATTCTGGATGTCATCTCCAGACATACAGAGGAAAAAGAAGGTGATCAGGAGTAGCCAGCGTGGATTCACCAAGGGGAAATCCTGCTTAACCAACCTGATAGCCTTCTGTGATGGAATGACTGGCTGGGTAGATGTGGGGAGAGCAGTGGACATTGTGCGCCTTGACTTCAGCACGGCTTTTGACACCGTCTCCCATAACATCCTCCTAGAGAAGCTCAGGAAGTGTGGGTTAGACGAGTGGACAGTGAGCTGGATTGAGAAGTGGCTGAAAGGCAGAGCTCAGAGGGTCATCATCGGTGGCGCGGAGTCTAGTTGGAGGCCTGTGGCTAACGGAGTCCCCCGGGGCTCAGTACTGGGTCCCATCCTGTTCAACTTCTTCATCAACGTCCTGGATGAGGGGACAGAGTGCCTCCAAGCTGGGAGGAGTGGCTGACACACCAGAGGGCTGTGCTGCCATTCAGAGAGACCTGGACAGGCTGGAGAGTTGGAGCAGAGAGGAACCTCCTGGGGTTCAACAGGGGCAAGTGCAGAGTCCTGCACCTCGGGAAAAATAACCCCAGGCACCAGTACAAGCTGGGGGCTGACCTGCTGGAGAGCAGCTCTGCAGAGAAGGACCTGGGAGTGCTGGTGGATGACAGATTGACCAYGAGCCAGCAATGTGCCCTTGTGGCCAGGAAGGCCAATGGTCTCCTGGGGTGCATTAGGAACAGTGGTGCCAGCAGGTCAAGGGAGGTGATCCTGCCCCTCTGCTCAGCCCTGGGGAGGCCTCATCTCGAGCGTTGCTGGGGAGCTGGGCTCCCCAGGACAAGAGAGACAGGGAGCTACTGGAGAGAGTCCAACGCAGGGCTATGAAGATCATCAGAGGGCTGCAGCACCTGCCCTAGGAGGAAAGGCTGCGAGAGCTGGGCCTCTTCAGCCTGGGGAAGAGGAGACGGGGGCGGGGGGATGTTATCAATGCGTATAAGTATCTCAAGGGAAGGGGTCAGGGGGACAGGGACAAACTCTTCTCAGCTGTCCCGTGTGACAGGACAAGACGCAAAGGGCAGAAACTGAACCACAGGAAGTTCCGCCTGACTGTGAGGGGGAATTTCTTCCCTGTGAGAGTGACGGAGCACTGGAGTAGGTTGCCCAGAGAGGTGGTGGAGTCTCCTTCTCTGGAGATCTTCAAGGCCCGCCTGGACGCAACCCTGTCTAAMATGCTCTAGGTGACCCTGCTGAGCGGGGAGGTTGGACTAGATGATCTCCAGAGGTCCCTTCCAACCTTACTGATTCTATGATTCTATGATCTTGCATGTAAACAGCTATAGTAGGTCCAAATTGCCAGAATCCAGCAAGAATATTCTTTTCTCAAAAAATGAAAAAAAAATCATACTGACAAAGAGAACACAGCCAAGCTTTCCCTGTCTTGCCTGTGCACTCCCAGCTGGCTCCTGCCTCCTTTGCCCAACTCCTAGCTAGGCTCTCCAATTTTTCTTCAGCTGTGTCTGCTCCATGTGACAGCCTCCCCCTCTAGCAGGGCTCCTATTGCAAATACTCCAAGTTTTCTGACCCCCACTTCAGCTTCTAAACRTGGTCTCAGCCTAAACTTCAGTCTGTTGTGGCCAATGGATTCCTGTTACTTGACCACTACCATCTACCTCTTGTTTGAGCAGTTCTCTTTACTATCCCAGTCCTACCCTTTCCTGGCACAGCCATACAAGCTGCAGCCAAGACCTTCAGGCAGTCACCACAGTACACTTGTGCAAGAAGTATCAACTTTGCAGCAGGATACAATGTTAAAGAATTTCTTGAATTTGTGGGGTCTTTTTCACCAAGACTTMTAGCAGATTTTTCAAAACAAGACCAAAAAAAAAACCACATACACACACTAAGAGATGCATCAATACAAAGGCAAAAAAGGTACAGAGTGCACAAAAATAAAATGGCAGCAGTCATGTTTACATAAGCAGCAGGCCTCTCATGCCATAACGCATCCCACATTCCATGTAAGCAACTCCCTTTTTGTTATTCACCCCCCCATATCAAAACTGCTATCTGAAAAGGCTATGCAAGATAAAGACTTATTGCAACTTTCAATCAAAACAGCTTAGTTAACTATCAGAACTGCATAAGGAATTGAGAACATTCTATGCCTGCCTAAAATATACTGGACAAATAATTAGATCCAAATTATGCTGGAAGGATCGCTGCACAACGTGGCTTGACAGACTTCAGGTCCATAAATCATCACTACTTTATCCGATTCAGGAGCTCACTGAAAGGTAAGTAGTTAAGTAGAGAGCTTTACACTGAACAGGTATCAGACAGCTATTCTTACTTCCCATTCCAAAGTTACACCCAAGCTACCAAAACAAACTTGTAGCCAAGAAAGAAGAGTTTAAAGTCCTAGTAATCCACTACTTTGGTAACAKAACCAGTTTTGGGACAACACTGCATCTTCTGCGCAGTCTTTTACAACCATGCAAACCAGTACATGACAACTTCGCACTACTCTAGCACAGATTTCCACTCTGCTTGAATCCCTTAACAAGGTCCCAGGCAACAAAGACTTGCTCTTGCTACCCTCAGAAGCAGTACCAAAACAGCAWGATATAGGCCAACTAGGAGAGACAGGACACCAGCAGGATGGAGAGTCTCCCAGGAATAAGCAGTATGAATAAAATGATTTTTTTTCCGAGTGACAAGTGAGGATCCTCTGTCTTTTCTCTGCCTCCCTGTAGCTGATTTGCCAGGATTACTGGAGATGGAGCGAGTATTAGTAGCATCCCCCTAAGCATGCAACTTTGAGGAGAATCAAACCTTCACAGTGTACATTTACAGCTAGAATAGTTTTTTTTWAAAAAAAATCAGTACACTTCACTATTTGGTGTCAGTTGCCTTTTAGACTTTGATGCACTAACATATACTACTTAAAATAATCCAAAGACCAACTCTGCTGGTCATCGTGGCTCTGTAACAGGAATATTCTAGTCCAGTTTACCTCCAGTTAATTATTTAAATTACAGCCTGCGTATGGCCTTAAGGATCAGAGACTTTCACCTTAATTAATACACACAGTAACAATGGAGAAAGACTAAGCAGAGTTATTACAGTAATCTCAGTAATTTAAACACGTCTCAGGAAAGGATCAGTAGCTAGCAAAACCGCAAATTTCTAACATTTAGAAGATTATCCTGAAGATACTATTCTACATAAATAGACCTCAATAACAAGAAAATGTCTGCTATACAAAAAGATATAAAAGAACAAGGCTTTGACTATAAATATGCTTTTACATGGCTACATACAAAGCAATCAGGTAATCTTCAGAGCTTTTTAGCATTTAGCAGAAGTATTCAGCCTTTTGCAGAACTTATTTCAACTTTTTAAAATCAAGCCTGACTAGTTCCTAAACTGTAGTTATGTCAAAACGTCTAGTTTTTTTTTTTTCCTTTTAGCCAATATGACCTAGAACATGTGCAATAAATATTTATATTGATCATTATTCTCCACTTCTTAGTAAAATCCATCAAGATATTACCAAAAATTACACCAACCAGGTGCACCCTGGAAAGAAGAGTTATGCTAATTAATTTTGCAAATACAATCAAATAATGTTTCATCACAAAGGATGCATTATTGGTTCTGCAGTAATTGCCTACATCAGTTTCACATTTGCACCAAAGGAGAAATACATATAGATACACGTGTATGCACACATGCGTGCACACACACACAGAGCCCATTAACACAAAACACTTTTGCTGCAGGTGGAGCTGATCTCAGAGGAACTACAAAATGAATAAAATATTATTATAGGAAACAGCCTTAATATCTGTGTGAGAGATATTCTGCACAGATATGAAAATTTGCAATTTTATATTTGCTGCTTAAAATATTTGGTAAACAGAAGAAAGCATTCCTCTGCTGTGCCCTACTCAACAGCACCAATACTYCAACAAAGCATAGCTTTTGCAGTTAATTATGCACTTTTGCACAACAGCCTTTGTGCACACAATATACTTTAAAAACAAACCAGCCAATATCACCAATCACATCTCCTACTCCTGGCAGTAACAGCTGCTGTCTCTTATCTGGAGATCTATCAAATGTCTTGCTGCAGAGACCTACCAGAACTTGTGCATGCAAATAAATCAGACTGGCTGAGTTACAGTTGTTGGTATCCTGCAGAAAGGATATTGTCCCAGCAGTTTGAAGGTCACCTCTTTATGGAATGTCATTGGAAGACATTCAAATAATATTGAATATTATGATACTGTATGGAAAAATATGACCAAGAACAGTGCTAATCTTCATTTCTATCCACATGTTTAATGAGACCACCAGTCAAGGATTACATTACATGCTATATGGAACTAATTACCAGGAAAAATACTCCATAGTTAGCAATCAGTATAACTTCAAAAAACCACTATAAACTCTCATACAAATAGTTTGCCCTAGAGGTTTTTCTTGAGGGTCCTAAAGTCCACTCAAGTCAGCATAAAGGATCCCTTAATTTTCAAAGATTTAACAAGGCCCCAAGTCCTTCTAGACAAAGAAGGAATTTAGGGTACAGTCAAGTGAACAGAATTTAGTTTAGAGGACATATTACTTTAGTGTAGAGATGGCTGGAAATTGAATTATTATATTTAATGGAAATCTGGGTATCAGCAATAAAATATCTAAACGAAACATGAAAAAATTCCAAGAAATGGAAAGAGATCCCTCATATCACTCACGCAGAGAGACCTTCACCAACAGGAGACAATCACAGATTGACTCAGGTGTGAGGCACATATCAATGTGCTCAGCAACAAGCTGCAAGGAACAAGCAACTCCAGGCCTGCACAACAGAAAAATCTCTAGGATTTTAAGAAACTTTTCTGTCAAAACTTAGATCCCTGAAAAATGTGCATAAGGATCTAGGTGAGCCTTCAGGAGAGCTCTGTGGGACTCCCATGCCTAAATCTTGTCTGAGTTCCACTTTGTACATTAGAGTTTTGTGGATTGGGACTTGCATTCCTACCAATAATTATTGATACACAGTTTGACACAAAAATTCCACAGGACCTAAATCCTTCTTACTTATCTTAGATATAGCAATGCTATGTCTACCAATATTGATTAGTTCTGTCCATCTTCAGAAATTCTAGTTATTGGATATAGCTCAACAAATCATTTCGCAAAAGCAGGTCTCCAGCCAATATGGGGTCCTATTTAGACCTGCCTTAAACAGATGGTGAGGGGGGGGGGGGGGGGGGAGGAAGGAATAAAACAGTGTATGGAACACAGGTGCAATATTAACAGCTACCCCTGAGCAATCCAAATGTCAACTCCAAAATGCTTCTCTTTCATAAAGCTGACAAAAATATAATTAATTCTGAACTAGCAACTAATAAAAATTATTTTCATTGTAAGAAATTATTATTTTAGAAACAAAGGTCAACCTGGACTGGTATTCCAGGTCCAGGAGCACCTGAATGGAGAGACATACAAGAAACAGTAAAGTACAAAGTGATCAACCTTTTGCTGTAGCTCCCCAGTATTCAGCAGCTTGTAGGCTAGGGACTTTCTCTACCAGATACTTTTGGTGCACTTCGAAGCTCTTCTCCATCAATTTGTCATTTTGAATCTGTCTGAGCCCATTTATATTTCTGACRGCTACTGCTTTCCATGGTAGTTAGGTGTTCTACTTAAGCACCTGTTGAGTCAGAAAGTACTTTCATTTGTTCTAAACATGCTGCTACACAACTATCACAGGATTTCCCCTATTTCCTGTTCTGTGACCAAAAAAGTGAATAATTATTCTCTYTTTATCTCTCCATAATGTTTGGGAATTCACAAGACATCTCAAGTATCAGCCACCAGTTGCCTTTCTCTAGATCAATATGATCGATTTTTCATTTTATGGGAGCCTTTTCATGGCTAGGCATGTGGCTCTTGCCCTTCTTAAGCTTTGCTGTATTCTTTATGAAACGTGGTAGCAAGAATGAAAGTGGAGGGGTTTCATAACAATTTTATTAAGTTTTATTCTCAATTCTTCACCTAAGACTTCTTAACAAACTATTTTCCTTTCAGACACTTCTAAATACTGAGCTAGTATTTTAACAGAAATATCTGCAATGACTGTAACCTCTTCTTCAGTAGTAAGAACTAAGATAGAGCCAAACATGCATACTAAGACTAGATGCATTTTTTGCAGCATGCATTACTCCACAATGTAAGATACTGTTGCAGCTTATCGGGGCAGAATAAAACTTCACTAATCTTTAAACATTTACAAGTTGTGTCACCTCACTACTTTCCTCTTTTTCCAGAGTATTTATGAATACACTGAAGAACACAGCTGTGAAAAATCACCATTTGGCTATCAAATAATTAATCAACTTTTAATTAATCTTGCATAATCACAGTTTTAACTGTAAAGCAGACAGCATCTAAATGTACACTTACAGAGCAAAAAGCAAAATAAGTTACTACAGAATCATTACTATCCTGAAGAACTGTCTTTTGAAAAGAATTCCTACCAGTCATGTTGAACAGGCAGATGTATCATGTATTTGAGACGTGTAAATTGTGTCATCACACTTCAGAGTATGAGCTGAAAGAAACTAAGCTTCACATCCTTTTTTTTTTTAATCTAAAAATGTCACTAAGATAAATACAACTTCTTGAAACAAAACAGCTAGTTATAATCCTATTGATCAGACACTTCCGCTTGTTGGAACTTGAAAAACATGCAGTGAGAACAGATTTCCCTGATATTTATACTGCTTAATTAATAGCAAAATCCCAGTCCTCACAATCCTTAAATAAAACTGGCTTTTAAAGAAAAATCTGTATGTGAAATGTAAGAAAACATTTCAAAGAAATTCATTAAAGGTAAGAGGTCTTACAGTTCTACTATGAAAAAAGAATTCTGATTCTGCTGTTCTTACTTCAAATCTACTTCATGGCATAGTCTGCTGTTACTAACAGCATACAGTGCAGTGTTCTCTACTTCATTATCTTTATCTAAGATCTATAAAAATAAAAATAAATGGTCCCAGAAGTATGCATTATGAAACAAGTACAAACAAAGCAGAGAGAAGTCTGATAAGCACTGACCAAGGAGTATCTCAGTAAAGAGCTGCAAAATATTTCAGTAGGTATTACAAAACTAATTAGTCTCTTCTTACCGATCTATTAACATGCCTGAACATCACAATGTCAGTAGGAGAATGCCAGAAGGAAAACAGCAGCAATCAACTTTTAGAACCCTATCATAGGAAGACTTGCAAAGCATCACATACTAAGAAAGAAGAAATCCTGTTCTTTTGAAGGGGGAGGAGAGAGAGACAGACACACACACGTATGAAGGAGTGAGTGTGCGTGTAAAAAACAATCAAACTTAAATAACTAATGCATATGTAACTCAGAAGTTTTCCAGAGCACAAGACCAGCTACAAGTATTTCTCRTTAATGCTATTTCAGATTTATCTCAATCTACAAAGCTGTGAATGTTAGTAAAGCAAAATGTGAATAAAAATATTCCAGCTACATTTTGTTTTCTATATATAGATGAGTTATCTTGTTTCTGCAGCCAAATAATAGAACAGTTGAACACACTGAAGATTACCTAAAAGGGTTTGTATTTTACTTCCAGAATACGCCAAATGTAACTTGCTGCAGGAAAGCATTTTTTTCTTTTTTTTTTTTTTTTTTTTTTTAAAAAGTAAGTCTCTGTTCAGCCCTTTGTACTTCATAGTCACCCTGTGCAGGCCAAAATACTCCACCAATATAAGCATCTCTCTGGTTTCCTTAGGAGTCGTGTTCTCAGATGCTAACCTCGAATCTTGTAGAGAAATCTAACAGATAGCTGGTAAAAAAAATCTGCAAAAAGTAAATTTTGATCACATAAATCTACGGAAGTTAAACTGTTTACTTCAGTGAGATTGTTCATTTGCTTAAAGTATATCTTTGAACGACAGACGAACAGTAGAACAGGGCAAAAACTGTTCAACTCCTCCAGAATAAGAGCTTGCCCCTGCTGCACAGCTTCCTTTGCTTTCTCAACTCCCTTTTTTTAACTGATAAGATCACTTTATGAGAAGTGATGGAATACTATTCTGTGAATTTACAGGAACATACAGGCTTACTTAAATTAAAAGTTTTATTTAAATAATAAAACAACATAGCATTCATTCTGTCAAGATACACAATGTTTAAACATAACTACTGCATATTGAAGTACTTCAGCAAAAAACCCTGAAAAGGTAAAATATGAAAAGTATTCTCTTTGGCATCATACCAGCGACTAACTCAGGGAAAACTGCACTTCAAAACACTTTCATATACTACTGAGACAACCTTGTGGGAAAATAAGCTTCATACTATATACACAGCCCCAAAAGGATAATGCCTTGGAGAGGCATAGTCTGCAAATTTTCAGGTTCGGATGCTTCTGTCATAGACAACTCTGTCATCTAATTTAACTCATCAGCTTACTGTAGTTAGCCTTGAAAAAACAATTACGACTTTTTGGTCTTACTATTTCCACTGTAAGACCATTCCAGACCCTTACTCTGATGGTTAGAAATYATTTTGTAGTTTCCAAATTGAATTTATTCATGGGTATCCTTTGTTCTAGAGCCGTCCTATAACTACAAGTTTTCTCTCTGCAAAATAATGATAAAGAGCAATCCATTACGCTCCATTAGCCAATATTTCACCAGGCCAGACAAAACACACTTACATAGCATTCAATCCATTCACCTTATCAGCCCATCCTAGCTGTCTTTCTCCACACCTATTTCAGTTTGAATGCACAATTCCCAAACACAGGCAACAGATTTTTACCTAGTATTTCACATGAGACTTTACCAGTTCCTTGTATAACAGTATTAATACCTTATCAGAAATATCTCTGCTGATTGATACCATCCCAGGACRTATCTCAAGAAACGCTTTCCAGCTGCAAGACAGATCACTATGATTCTCAGCAACACTGCAAAACACTCGGTAGCAAGAATGGCACACAGTTAATTAAAACGTATCTATCAAATGTTCTTTGCTTCGTGCCTTAAGCTAGAGTTTTGCCTAGGGCTTTCACACATTTTTAGAAGCAAAGCCTCGTTTTCCGGCGTTCCCATCGATGTGTTCCCAAGCAATGATTAGCGCATACAAGAGGGTCAGGTGTGACCGCATGCTAAAGAAAGTTTGCCCAGGAGACATAACTCACCATCTCCCCGGGAATTCGCGATTAACCTACGTGCTCGCAAGGAAATACAATGTCACCTTAGACTAAGTAACTTATTCTTGAAAGCTAAACTGAAAATTAAACGAAAAGCAGAGGAGTGTGCGCGGAGGGCCGCCGCTTTACCCGCTGATTGCGAAGGCTTCGGGTCAGCGCCGCCGTCCGCGCCACCACCTAGCCTCCACCGTGGCATCGGGGCGCGACCTGCCGAGGGCTGCGGCCGCGCTTACCTTGATGATGCTGCTCCTGCGTGGGGCGGCGCGGGCGGCCTCCAGGAGACCGGCCTCGGCGTCCGCCACCGCCCCGGAGCCGCCGCCGCCGGGGAAGCGCTCGGCGGCTCCGACGGCCGCGACGCCGCTGCGGCGCTCCCGTCGCC
>NW_028185594.1:6534311-6547724 GCF_003343005.1 Rhea americana
GCTGCGCGGGGAGCGGGGAGCGCGCGCGCAGGAAGTGCCGCCGCGGCACCGCTCCATTGTGCCCGAGCTGGGCTTGTTTTGACAGGCGGCGCTGACGGACAGGGCGCCGGGCCACTGAGCGCCGCAGCCGCTGTCCGCGGGCGCCGCGCCGGCCAATAGGCGCCGTGGGGGAGGGCGGGGGCGTGTCCCCCGCTGTCGGTGGCGCGCGGCCGTGGGGCAGGTAGGTAGGGCGGGCTGCGCGCCCGCGGAGTGCTTGGGGCGGCGGCTCGCCCACCGCGAGCGGCGCGGCACGGCATGCGCCCCCCCCCCCCCCCGCGAGCCGGGAGCCCGCGGCTCGTCCCTCCAAGGGGAGCGTGCGGCTCTGCTGGGTCAGCCGCGTGAATACTTCCCGGCGTGTATTTTAGGAAACTGCGTTCGTGTCAAAGTGAAAACAGAGCGTACTCAGGCCGAGGGCTTAGGGTAACTCCCCTCAAAACCAGGGATCCGCGTAACTGCAGCGTTTATCTCGGGGGCGCTTGCGCTGGGATCGTGGCAGAGGAAGGGAAAACGGTGAGAKGCAGACGCCTTCGGGGATGCTCGAAGCCGGGCGACGTGCGGTAGAAATGCGATAGCAAGGGCAGCTGAGGGAGCGTTGCCACGTCAAAGAGCAGCACTGCTATCCTAACGGCGAACACCGCCTGCGAATGCCTTTTACTGGGGGCGGGCGACTGGAGGGATGCGCGGCGCGGGAGAGAGCCCCCTCTCACAAGGCGGAGCGGGGCAAAGCGCCCTCCGCCGCTTTCAGGCGAGCCCCTAAGGCACGAAGCGGCGGCAGCTCGGCCGGCCCTGCCCCTCCACTCACCTGAGAAGCACTCGCGGACAGCCGAGCCGAGCCCGGTCCCCGTCCCGGTATCGGTCCCCGAGGCTGCTCCCCGGTCGCAGCCCGCCGTTGCGGGGCGACGCTGCCCCCTGGCGGCGCGGTGAGGCGAGGCGGGCGCGGCGCGCGGACGGCCGTTATGGCAGGGGGCGACCGTTAGTGGGGGCGGGGCCCGCGCGCTCCTTCGTAATTGTTCGGCTCGTGTTTAATTAGAGTGTGTGTGGGGGGGAGGGGGGAGCGAAGATAAAAGGCAGCGTAAGAACGATGAAATCGTGTGCACCTGAGGGAGCATCTGGGGGAGGGGCTGTGTAGAAGGAATGCCGCTGAGGGTAGATCTGGCAGTTAATCATTAAGCAGGAGAGGGTGAGAGGCAGCCTCCTCGCACCAGCCGGTCATTAGCTGCTAATAACTCCCTTAAAGCACAGCTTATACCAATCTTACCGAGGCAGTCACCTGTGTTTCAAGGATACTAAGTCATTGCAATAAAGAGAAAAAAAACTAACAAAAGTTTATGGTTATATATGCAGATGCTGTCACATAGACTCGCCTAAGAAGATTAAAAGACAATAAAAGTTACCATAATACCATACATTTTYAGGGCAAATTACTACTTCGAACAGAAATATGTTGCACCTTTTTGCATGTCCTATGAAATTGTATGAAGTTTAATCACCAGTGTGGTTATCTGTGAGCAGCAAAGTGCTCTCATGGCTGGAATCCACTGCATCCAGCAGAATTGTTTTGTACCACGTGTAATGTGTTTCACACGAAGACAGATACTTTATCCTTTCTAGGGTATTTCTTATGCATTTCAAATTAGATATTTCTTGTCAAATATATTTGTCTTCTGGGATCAGAAGTTCAAAATTAAAGTTGAATGACTTTAAAATTTAACCTTTTACAGCTGTAGCCTTTAATTAAAAATGATCTGCAGGGAATGTAAAGGTTTTAAGGTTCATGTACATCAGGCCTGTGGGGAATGCAAAGCAAATTTTATCTGTTTTGTCTGTAGGGTGCAGAGGTTTTATAATTATGTATGAAACAGTTAAGACCTACAGCTTTTGTAACGTATTACATGAACAGAATATGTTTTCTTTAATTGTATTATTTCAAAGAAGAATTAATTGTATGCAGAGTCAATAATTTGTCAAAAGATGTGTGAAGTGTTTAGGTCACAAAGTCCAGGATCCTGCTATCACAGGAGCTGTGTTACATGAGCTTTTTCATCCACTTGGTGTTTTTGTGCCTCCTGGTTTCTCAATGCTATCACTAGCTGCAGTGCAGGAAAGCTCCCCTGGACTAGTCTAGGTGGTATGTACAGGTCACCTGTAATGTGCCACACAAGTGAAAGTTTCACTCTTTTAACATGAGATCACAACTAGTTAGAAACTGGAAGCCACTTGAAGTAAGTGATGTGCGATCTGAGTATAAAATGAGGCAAAAAAGATAAATCTGAGATGTTTAGAGAGGGTTCAAAGTGATAGAGTTTAGATAAATCTTTCCCAGGAAGGGACTTGTGAATATTTTTAATACTGAAGTATATCTGAGTTTGCACTTCCAGACACACTTGAATTATCTGTATCTATCTGCTTCTGTTTGTAAATATGGAGAACCATGAACTGTGAAGGAAAATAGCAGTTAGTATTTATACTTTTAATACTTAGTCAAAAAAAAAAGAGTTAACAAAGGGAAACTTACACTAAAAACTTTGTATAGAAAGCTAAAAATCAAGAATGCTTAGTAAGAAATGTTTTAACAAGTATCCATATTCAGTTTTAAGATGATCCATTGTTCCCCGCCATATACAAACACTGCACTGTATCACCCTGCAATTACTCTTTTGTGATTTGCCATTTGTATACACTTGAACAACAGCAGTTGACATTATGCTTAATTCTTTACAGGAGGGCCTGGTTAAAAACTTGAAGTTTCAACGCATTGACTCCATCCACATGGACCAGCTGCTCCCCGTGAGAGGGGAGCAGGGAGCAGCACCGCAGGATGGGGGAGGCCGAGGCCCCGGCGTCACGATCGGGCCCRGTGAGGGGAACCGGGATCAGACCAGGCCCTGCGATGGCCAGGCAGGGCTGTGGGATGGGAGGAGGAGGATGGCAGGTGGGAAGGGCTGGAGGGGCAGGGAGCGAGGCCTCGGGCTGGCTGAGGTGGAGGCCTGAGCTTGGGGAGGCCTGTTAGCGCCTCGGGGCCATGACGACAGGGAGGATCAGGCTTTACCTACAGTTCCCAAAATATTTCCTGCAACTTAGAAGTGCCTGAGTTCTTGTTTAATACACTGAATTTCATCCTTTTTGTATTGGGTCTTTCAGGATGTGGGACTAGTTATCCAGGACAACATTTTGAAGGCTCCCTTTTTTTTTGCAGAGCAATGGAAATGACAAAACTGAAGCATCCTCTCTTTGCCATTGTGTTGGACACCCTGGAGCCCCTTCTTTCCTTTGTAGGTAAGTAGTCTGCATAAAGGAAGTAGAGAAGAGCTTGCTGTGAATTCTTCCATAGCATTTACAGTAGCTTGCATGGAACTAACTGTACTGCTGCAGACATCGAGCTTCCACTATCGAAGCAGCTCATCTAGCACTAGCTTTCTGTATCTCCATACTGTGTGAAATCTGCAGCATAGACATATCCTAAAATAGGTGGAAAGGAGGAGATAGGGACACATATTCAAAAACAGTCAAACAATTCACTCAAGCTAAGAAAGTCTAGACAATAAAATAAAAATCTATTTATGTTTGCCTGAACACAACCTGAATTAGTAAGTGCCTGCAGTGTGTCTGATACTTTTTTATACACTCAACTTATTGCATCCTTGAGATACACAATTGTTCTTTAGGGGGCGTATTTTCTGTCATAAAATAGCTGCAAATACAGTCTTTTGGAGCTTTGCTGCAATAAAGCTTACGTAAGTCACCAGTTTTGACCTAGATAGTGCTTTTTTGAGAAGCTCATAAAATTAAGTATTGTATTGGGAACATGAAGGTGGTGCTCCTTTACCAATTGACCATGACTGATGAAGGGTGAAAACTGCCATCTTTTSCTGTGACAGGAACATCTATTTTGCAAGACTGGGAAAGAGCAATGGGGAACGTTGTAATTTCTTCAAGTATATAGTCACAATGATAGCAAAACTTATTTCACTTTAGAATTGATTAGACTTACTTACGTAAAATTATTGATGATAAAATGTATTGCTAGATAATTCTTAAAATATGCCTTCTTAAGTCTCAGTAGTTACTGTGTATGTTTGTGTTGCTATTATCTTGATTATGAAATTATTAAATAAAAATGCAGATTAATTATATCATTTATTTATATAAACCTGTTAGTAAACTTCACTCATTTTTTTTCAAGTCATCCTAATGTCATCTTTTGTCTGTATAAATATAAATTTTCTAAACTGGAAAAAAACAAATATGAGTCAGTATGAATATAGACAAAAGGTCATCATCTTTAATACACTTAAAATAAATACTGCATATACTTTCAGTTTTTCTTATACTTAAAATATTTACACTATTTGATTCACTGCCTCTTAAATTATTTAGTGATTCTTGTTTTGTCTTGCCTCCCACTTTGTAGAGAAAAACACTACTATGTGTTTTCTTATTTTCTAGGTAGTATAGATGTTGTGTCTTCTCTAACTTAACAAGAAGTTCTCTTGTGATATGCCTCTATCTTAATGATTTTCCTGTTCCAGCTGAAGTCGCTAGTGGATTATTTTTACTGTCTGACAGTACCTTCAGGCTCTCCCAATCCAGCAATTAGAATACTTCAGTTATGTAAGATGTCTGGCAATTCTTAACTCCAAAGAGTAATCTTTTATTTTAGTGGTGTTATTTGCCCAAATGAATACTCCAGCTAACTAAAAGAAAGGGTAAAATCAGGACCTCATCTACGTAATGTTTAATCTTATGTTATAGCCACTACTTGCTATATAGTGACATCTTCAAATTTTTGGCCCTAGTGATTGAAGTTCAGTAAGTTAACAAGTATTTGAAAACAATGTCTTTGAATGGACAGCATCAGGTAACCTCACCCACAAGCAGTGCTACAAGCTTGGCAAAACATTTCTGTGCATAGCTAGACTTTACTCATCATTGTAATTAGTGAATCTCTTTCAGGTTCCTTCTCTTTAGTTGTTGGTTAGCTAGTTACTTACGCTTGGGGGAGGAAAGGCATGTTGTAGAGTTTGTAACAAATTTTCTTGAAAATTTAGAGAAATCTTAAAGCTCAGCTCAGATTTAAGTCTAATGGTACTTAGTAATCATAGAATCATAGAATGGTAAGGTTGGAAGGGACCTTCTGGAGATCATCTAGTCCAACCCTCAGCATTGCCCCATACAGGGATTGAACCCATGACCTTGGCATTAGAAGCACCACACTCTAACTGAGATAATAATGGCTCTTGTTTAAGGTAGGTGGTAATTCCTCTTAATGAAAACTTTAACCCATAATTGTCTTTTTCACAGAATTCTTTTTAACTCCTCTGATCACTCCTTTTAGTATTTCTTTGGCTGAGACGCATGTATAGAAATCTAATTGTAGTTGCTGCTACCTTTTGGGCTCTATGTTGCTTGTTAACTAGGATGAACAATACGCTCCAATAGGCGTGTGCTGTTTCCCCTTTCCTTTAGTAGATACCTACCAACAGGTATAATTTCATGCCAGTGCACTCTGTTACAGCCTTTCACCTCCTTCCCAACTCAATTAGTATTTTCAGTGTTAGGAATGTACATGGCAGCATGGTTCCCATCCACTTAGGTGCAAATTTTTGAAGCATCTGGATTATCATGAACTGTGCAGCTGCTGGGGAAGCAGCATTAGTATTAAATGATACCTGTGAGTCATGAACTCTTCTTACTGAGGAAGGAAAATCTTCTGGTTATACACAACTAAAAGGCTATTATCGTGGTCCTTTAGTCTGTAATTTTGCCATTTCAGAAAAAAAATACATTAGTAATGTCAGCAGTAGCCGTATTCRTATTTATTTTGCTGTTAAAGACTTTGGAGGCAATTTAGTGAGCGTACCAAGCATGGAATCTAAGGTGTCCCTCTGCTTGTTTATTAGATGCACAGCGTTTTTCTTAATGAGGAATAATGGTGCATTGCTCAGCTAGGTTTGGTCGCAAGCAAGTTAATCGTATGCAGCCTGGACCACTATGGGAATGTGCAGTAGCCCAAATTCAAGGAAGAAAGACCTGGAATTCTTTCTGGGGGCTCCCAAGAATGATGTGAGGACAAGTAACAATATGAGTGGATCTGTACAGAGAAAATACTGGTGCTGAGGACCTGACATGCCTCTCATATGCATTTTGGGAGGTTTATTTGGGAAGAGGTCTGGTACGGTCCCATGGCTGGAATACCTGCATGCTGGAGTGCAGCAGCTGCATTTTTAGGGCACAACCTCTGGTTTAGTTTAACCGAGGCGAAGGCATTTTGCACACTTTGAAACTGCTCTGTGATGTGAACTAAGTAGGTGAGTTAGGATAATCAGGAGATTTGCTTCAAAATTGCACTCTCAAGCCAAAAGAAAATACTACTGTAGATTTACCCAAAGTAGGTCAGTGTTAGAAGTATTTGCCGTATTTAGAAGAGCACAGCGTACATTCTCTCCCATGCTTCAATGGTTACCCAGAGAGAGTRTTAAGGTCTATATCCTCATTTACCACTTTTCAAAGATAGCTTGTTTCCTAAGAAAAGAAGTCCAGGCAGTATTACCAAGCAATATTTTTGACACCTTCCACACTGGCTTAGAAGGATGGTAGATGCAAGGGGAGATAGAAGCAGGAACGCTTATAAGTCTATCCTTTCTACATTGAACCTGAAGTTACGCAGACTGGCCTACTCCGTCATACCTCACTTACGTGTTGCTAGATAGATGGCTTTGAAGACTTGTTAAAAACATTTATGCAAATTTGGCCCATCTCTCTTAATTCATCAGAGAAAGACATCCCAAAGAGAGAATAAAAAATTTGTTATACAATTATGATCAAAATGTAATCCCCAAAATAACTTAAATTCCCCTGGTGTTAGTTGAACAGGATTTTAAGAAGATTTAGAATACTTTCCATCAGGGATGAAGTATATTTAATCTTTTATAGCAAAATCTCTTGTTACTTAATGGCAAGTGAGGAGATATTCAAAGGATAGGGAAAAGAAAGGCTAATGGCTAATCTATGTAAGCTTATTTTCCTGAAATTTGCCACAGTGGGAGTATTAGCATATAAAATTCAAAAGTATTGTTAACCACTGCTTATCTTTGTTTTCCGAGTAAAGTTAAATAGGCTGGTAGTTAAAATCCTAACAGTCTGCTAACTCCCACTATATTTTCCAGCAGGTTTAGGAAAGTGAAGCATTTTGCAAATAAAAGGCTAGGAGAGTGTTTCTCTCCAATGTAGAATTATACAGCCAAAACCACAGTTAAGTGAAAATGATATCTGTGTTGAGGAAACTTCATTTAAGATACCTATTTAGGTTGTGGCATGGAAGATTCATTTAATTACCACAATCTACTCTAATGATACCCACTTATCCTCTCTTCTAAACTCATCTAATCTCAAATGCACATTCAGACTCAATGACAAGATTTAGACAGATTAAAAAGGTAGAGATTATTGACTACTCAGGCTATGCCACTGTCGGTTCAAAAGACAGCAAGACTTTTCCCATAAATATTCTGCAAGCTTGATGCCTGAAGATGCCAAGAAGTGTTTTTTAAGAGTAGATAATATACACAATGAAGGTCAGTGAACTGTATTTGAACAGAGCACTTTTCAAAGGTTTGTGGTTTGCGGGAGAAGAAAAAAAGGAAAAGAAGAAATGACTCTTGTCTTATCAATCCCCAGGTCCATAACATGGGTGAAAATTTACACTGAATTATTTCCTGTGAGCCACTACAGAAAAGTCTAATTCATTTTAAATTCCAAATACTTTGAAGACCCTGATTTGAGTGAAAGGCAAAAAGTTAAACTATTACAGAGCTCATAGAAACCAGAGTAAGAGATTGTTTTCTACAGAATGCAGAAAGAGAGGGAAGATTGAGCTGATTTACAAATGTAGCAAAAAATATTTTAAAAGGAAGGAAAAGTATTCCCTAATCACTCACACAAGCATGATAAAGATTGTATAAAGCTTGATTCTAAATGAAACAAAATGAAACATTAATATGGAAAAATCTTTTCACGTTACAAAAAAACAACTCCATTTAAGTCAAGTGGGGAAAGACGAGCGATCCTTTTTATAGATCAATGTTTTGAGTTCTTGTCCTTCTTACTTATCTAATGACAATTAAGAAGTAGTAGAAAGTTACAGAGAATCACAGAAAAGGACTTTCTCTGTAGAGTTACTTGAGATCAGATAAAATATTCTATGTAATTATAGAATTAGATTATGATCGAGTGTTGCCATTAAAGTTTGCTGGGCTTATTTCTCTAAAATTGAGTAATAACTCTGAGAAACCAAGTATCTAAAATAGGACATTGAAGTCTCAGGTTGCAAAATGTACTGTTCTCATCTCTTTAATTGATACTTTACAGTTGCAGTTCTCATTCTCACCATTAAATTCCACATTCATTTCAATCAACTAACATAGAAAGTAATTTAAATCATAATGTACAGAAAGACAAAGCATATGCTTTTCTCCTTATACCCAACTACCTTCATCTTGTTTAAGTTCTCTTTTGACTCTATCAGGTAGTTAATTCAGTTAAAGGACACCGTTTCTTGATATGTTTTGATCATCCTAAATTGCTTCAAGTTGGGACTGCAACTGCAGAAGCTCTTCATTCACAGGACAAAAGTAGAGAGTGGGATGGTATATGTCCAATAATATTGAGCGTATACAATATATATATATATAGTTCTATACAGTATAGAACTTCTTGTGGGAAAGACAAGAGTAAGTAAAAGGTGATTATTTGACTTCTGTGTTCAACTATTCAGAATAGTGTTTCCAAACAATAGCAATTATGTTATGTTATACTTTTCACTTTTACCTGCAGAAGTTTGGAATAGCAGGTAGTAGAACAAAAGCAACAGAAGTAGGCAGTAATTCAGGCAAGAATTCCTCCATAAATGCGATCTACCTGCTAAAACAGAAGCAGCTATCTTATCTGTATGTGAGAAAAATGTATGTAAGGAGTAAATTACCAGTTGCATAAAAAAAGAAAAAAATATATAATGGACAACAATAACATGGTTTGGCTCTTTTAATGTATATATTCATGTGTGGCATTTTACTTCAAACCATTGAAGTCAGTGGAGAGAAAAGCTCCTGACCTTTTGAAAGACTAAACCCAGAACACAGTAAGGAAAATTACTTAAAATTTTCCCCAAGTATGGTGAACATATTAGGAACATCCTATTTACAGTGAGATCCTTCTTAACTTCTTTTTTTTTTTTTTTCATTTGGCATGTGTAAGTATCTGGAAATATAATGACATTCAAAGAATCAAGTTGTAAAAGCTGGAATCAGAGCCATTTTTTCTGATGACCATCAGATGAATTAGGAAAGAAAGCAGCTCTTTACCTTGTAGGAAGACSTCTTTAACATGATGGCAGTGTAAGTTGGTATTAAATCGCACTTAAATCCACATAGCTTTACACTTCCAGAGCAAGCAAGGTTTGATACTTYTTTTCATGCAAGTAACTTAATTTTTTCCCCACTTTTGTTTCATAGTACATGTCAATTGTTTACAGTCTTTTCTACTCATTTTTTTCTSTCTGCAGAATTTTATATTCAGTTCAATGAACTATGTAAAATATAATGAYAACTGCAAAAGAATATTGAAAAAATGTAATTTATCAACATCAGGTTCAGCATTATTATTATTTTTTTTAATAAAGAGAACATAGTATGGCAAAATGAGAGGAAAAAACAACCAAGTTTGTCACACTAAGTTAATATAAATCAGGAGTCTGATCATTTTCTTTTCACTCACCTAATTGGAGATCTATTAAAATTTCCATGTGACACATATCTGTAGTGTCTTATTGAAGGACTATGTTTTTATAGTACATAAAGGAATCAAATTTCTCAGTAGACCTATTTAGGTTTTCATATTAATAATCTCATTATCAGATTAAACAAAGGGCTCCATACTTCAAGAGCAGGAGTATCTGTTGCTATTCAGGTAAGAGATGTATCAACATGTACAAAYCTTTACTATTATGGCTTTTGCAGTATGATTCTTCCATTTGTTAGGGACATTTAGGAAGGGATTGATAATCTTTAAAATTTGACTTACAATAGGCAAATACAGATGCTACCACACTTGGAAGAACTTTTCCAATTTTGACTCTTTTAACAATACTATGTTTTAGCTATGACAAAAAGCTCCATCAGCAGTGAAACTTGTAAGCAGCGGTTTCYAGTAGGTTTTTCCCCCCTTGAGGACATGTAAAATAAAACACAGACAAGCTCCTGTACAAGTAAAGCGTATATTCTGAGCTCTGAAGTGAGACAGAAGGATGCCAGTCTTATGTAGTGACTCCAATAACCTATGTCATGCTGATAACTACTTTCGGAAAATAAAATATTTTTAAACAAAACTGTAAAATCTAAATACGTCTTAAATTTTAAAAGAAATCTTAAGTTCTTCTGATACATTTTGAACTACAAATCATCTACGGTGGTATTAATGTTTTGCAAGGATGGACTGAATGAGGATGTTTGAGTTACGTGGTCACARTCTACCACCTTGGGGAACCAATATGGGAGAACAGACCAGCGTACTGACCGTCAAGTCTTTTGTCCCTCTGAGTTATCCACCACTGAGAGCAGGGAAAATACGAGATGTGACAGAAATGAGGAAGTCAGTTCTCAGCAGAATAGCTGGTCTGTTTGACAGACACTTAGGAAAAAGGCTGAAGCAAGAGCTTGATAGAGGTGGCTGCAGGGGCCAGGGGGGTCGAAAATACCTGTGCAGCAGCTGGATGGGGAAAGGGGGCACAGACAAGAGGAGAGGCATGAGAATATAATTAGGGCATTCAGACACAAAGTGGGAGGCACAGACAAGAGGCAGAGAGAATAGTAAAAGCTAAGGTGAAGACGGAAGGAGTCATTGCTCATGTAGAAGGGAGATGTACAGAGCTAAAGCGAGAATGGGAATGGTGTGGGAAAAGAGCCTGTACGATAGGAAGGTCCTGTCAGAGAAATTCATACACACCCATTTGAATGAATGGAAAACTTCCCGGAAATGAGTCATTTCCGTCGGCATTTTTCACATGGCACTGGCCACAATCTTTTTATTAATTGCACTATTTAGGTGACCACTATAATATGCTTCTAAAGACTATAGCTACTCTCTTAGAGGGTCTCCTCAAATTCTTTGAACACCTAGAGCTCTCATCTTTTTGGTTGTTCTGGATAAGCCTCCCAGTGTAGAGAATCTATTCAAAAGCTCATAAAAGAAAAGAAATTGCTGCATACATCTGTATAAATTAGAGGGGTTTTTTAATACAATCATMTTCTATGCAACAGAGAAGTCAATCTTTTAGTTGCATCCTATGAGACATTTTTATGAAATTGAGAGGAGAAAGGAACTAATCTTTCATCAGGTGCAGCCTGGTTCCCCCTGTCTAATAAAAAATATTAATATATTTTTCCCATGAAAAGATGTTAAGATGCTGGTAGGTAAGCTAGCATTACCATCTGCATTTTATAGATAAGCAATAGAAGCAAAGGAAGTAGCATCTCTTTTCCAAGGTCAAGCCATCAATCACTGAAATGGTAGTCTGTTACCAGACCCAGTGTATTACTGATGAAATCATCCTTGCCTTTTTGTGCCTTTACCCTCCCAAATCATTTYCCCCCTTTTTCTGTCTTGCTTTTTTTCGATTTATCTTTCCTTGCTTAACCTCTGACTTCCTCTTCTCTGATCTCTCCCTTATCCCGTAAAGAAAGGACAAAAGGCGAGAGCCTACAGGAACCAGCACGGTCAGACGCACTGCCTTTTAATTTCTGGGAGAGAACAGCAGGAGCGATCCCTTCGTGCTGCGTGTGTTGCTGACATGCAGAGTCAGGAAAAACGGACACACTCCTGACTTCCTTTGGGAAGGACTTCCTAAGTCAGGACACTAGTCCCTTAACGAGGTGGCCCTTTAGCGCTGCAACAGCCCCGCAACTTCTGTTGTAGTATTTAAATCCTGTGTGCGTGGCATCATTTTGTGCCAGCTCTGCCTGTAATATTACTAAATTTGCAGATGTGTTAGCTTTTCAGGTTTTCAGATTAAAAATTGTCATAGATCAATCTTTCCCATTTATATGCAAAAGTCCTATTTTTGCCACARTTGCCTTATTTTCAGTTTAAGATGTCTAGGTATAGTTTTTTAACCTGAGGAAGAAGTGTAAGGTAGAAGCTCCAGCAATTAAAACTATGCAAAAATACACTTTCATGTCTTTGAATGTTTCTCTATTCTTTCATCTGTTCTCACTTTGAATTTTCCCAACTCATAATATGAAGCACATGAAAGACTCRGCCTATTCTGCTGTACAGATCGTTAAAATGTAGCACTGTTCTTAGAATAARCTTTGTTGCTGTGTGATGAATATTCATATAAGTAGGTCAATGAATACAACTCAGCAGAATTCTGTATTGAAATAAAAACAAATATTTCTTTCTAAGAATCTCATCATCTCTGTGAGGTTGCCTTTATTTTTATACAGTTTTCTCAGCTAAAAAGATTGCTACTAGGAGTTAAACATTAAACTGTTATATATTACAGACAGAACTAATAGTGTCTCTTATATTTAGTTTTTAAATTCACTGTGATAATAATAATGGTGCAGAAAGTGGTAGATGCTGAAGCAGCACCAGAAAGGTAAGAAACACTGTAGGATCGCGCAAGGATGGACAGTCTGGGAACTGTGTAACCTGAGTGGGAGTTTCATGACGCAGGCTGTGCGGAAGSGACTCTCAGGTTGAGGCTGGCTCTGTATAGTTTGTATAAAGCAAATTTAAGYGCAACACAAAGATATGAATTCCACTAAAATATATTTTATTGTAGATATTACCCAGGTAAAATTTCCTTTAAGTTTGTATTTTGAAGCAGTCACGTAAGTAGAAGGTAAAATAAGGAAAGCAACCAACGAYATGTTGGCCGTACGGTCACGGCAAGGTTGTATCTCAAGTGGCTCTGACTTGGCCTACACAGGTTTCACCACTCTGAGAAAAGTTTTTAAATGGGGGTGCTTCTCCAGGCACACATTTCTGTACAGCACCACAAATCAGGGATTTTTGTGGTGCTGTACCTTGCAACACCGCTGAATTTGAGCTGGACGTTTGATTCGCTGCTTTGTTCACACCTGTTGAGCAGCGGAGCTATTCCGAGGGCAATTTGCACGYGCAGACTGGATGAAACACGCCGATGGGCAGCTGCTGGCAGTGCTGCTCATTRAAGGCCGACAGAAACCCCCAGCTGAGCTGCTCTTCTGGGAAACCTGCAGCAGGAGCGCCTGGAGCGCAGCTGGGGCTCGGCGCCCTTCCCGCGGCCACGAGCCCAAACCACGGCGGGCTCCGGCTCGGCTCGGCTCGGCCCGGCTC
>NW_028185594.1:6548563-6633219 GCF_003343005.1 Rhea americana
GGGCCGCGGCTGCCCGCGGGGCCGCCCCCTTCGGGGCCGCGAACCGCCCTCAGCCTCTGCCCCGGCGTCGGGGCGAGCGGCCGCTGCCGCGCGTAACGGCTTTTCCCGGCGCGGGCCTCGGCCTGCCGGGTTTCTCCTCAGCCCGGCGGTTACCGCCCCCCGTCCTGGCGACTCCTCGTGCTGCGCTGCCCCGGGGGGGGGTCGTCAAAATGCGGCTGCTGTAGGAGCCCGATCGGGGTGGTGGTTTGGAGACGTACATAGCTGAGGTGAAATTGTAAATACCTGGGAGACGCTCATGTCTGGGTTTTGGCGTCGTGAGATACAGACCATAAAAAGAGGGAGAAGTTTGTTGGAAGGTGGAAGTAATCGCCTGGTTTGTGTAGTGTGTAGTTTTCTAACCATGCATATATTCAACAGGAAAACAAAAAAAAAAATTGTCAATGCTGGCAGAGAACAGTTGCCAAACGTCCTAAGTTAGGCGTTGTAAATTTGTTGGATTTATGTATATACCGTCTTTAAATAAAGTCACATGATGCAAACTTAAGTGAGTTTAAAAAACCATAAATATACAAATGATAAGACAAGTGATATGACGTTAGCATGAAGGTTTCTTATTCTCTTTTCTTACTGCTGCAATGGCATTAAAGTGGGAAAACACCACTTAAATTATCAAAATAGAAATTTTAAAATATGTTGTTCATTACTGCATAGAGGAGTTCGTAATTGATGTGTTTAATTCCTCATTTCTTCTTTTTTTTGTGTGTGTGTAAGACACACAAAACTCTTAAGACTTGTGTAGGAAAGTGAAATTGAAGATCCTTGAGGTAAGGAATAGGTTTTTACTGTGGTGTCAAGTGTTACTTACTTTTGTAGTTCTGATACTCTATTTCTGAACACAATTTCCAGATAATTGCAGAAMCAAAATGGTGTTTCCGTTTTAAGACATGAAGAAAGTAACTTGCTTCATTGTCGTCAAAGTTGTTCTCTGCAGTAAGCTTGCTTTCTTCCAAAGCTGTTGGGACTGTGGRTTTATGATTTTTTCTTGGCGTGCAAGTTGACACATCCAGTGCAGCCAAAACAAGATCCAGAAAGAGTTTAAGAGAGCTCTCCCTGTTTCTCAGTACTGAAATAGTTTATAAAAGAGAGTTGGTAGCAAGCAGAGGGTAGGACGCTGTAATTTTGACATTACTGCTATCTACTTGAGACTGGTAAACTTACTATATTTTAGTAACTCTTGAATTTTCTTTCCTTTCTGAACTTTGCAGGAGACTGAAAAGTCATAGGAAAGACTAAGCTTAGTACAGATAGTATGAGGTACATGATGCTTTCATAACAAGAGGCTGAGGATATTAATGAAGTTTGTGCCTGCACTCCGTAGGCAGTACAGATGACTTTCTGAGGAATATTGCACCTGTGATGCACGTTGAGCATCAGGATTTGAATTCAAGAGAGGAAGTTCATGCACTTTAAAGTATTTAAAACTCTGTATTTTGATGACTTTTGTTACTATATTGGGACCTGGTTGAGAGTTTCTCACTTGCAAGGTGCAGTTATGACAAAAGAAAGAAATAGTCTACATTAAACCGTAAAATACTTTTTCTTCTTCAAGTTAGACACTTATTACTGAAGTTACCAAATTTTGTTCATTACTAGTTCAAAAGATGCAAAATCAAAATTTTCGTTGATTTAACCCTCAATTGGTACATGCGTTTCTTCTAATTTTTTGTCATGTGCTAGTAATTGTGAGTTATTTACCCAGAAGTGCCAGGGCCTTACACAGTTGGAAGAATACTTCAGAGGGAAGTATGTTGTGTGTGCCCTGTTCTTTCTTTTTTCCACAGGCATCTGATTTTTCACTGCTGTCACAATCCAGTGGATGGCATGGGTCTTTGGTTTCAACCAGTATGGTTGCTGTAATGTAGGATTTATGTTATGTCCTTTATTATGGAATTCAGATTTAATATAATTTTTGCACAGAGAAAGGTGATCACTCCTGAACAGAGCATTGTATGCTGTTTAAATTTTTAAACAGATTTCAGAATGTAAGCCAAATTTTATTTTAAAATATTAGAGTATTTGGATGAGGCCTTTAAATTATCCTTTCTTGAACCTGTAGATGCTGGGAATAATTTACAGCAATAGGTCAGAGTTGCCTAGTTTGTGCCAGATTATCTTGTGAATGATCATTACAACCAGTGAAGATTTATGCTTACAAATCTTCAGTATCAGTCTGCTGTAGTATCAATCTTCGCTGGTACACAGAGACAGATTCGGAGCCACCTTAGTCTGCRGTTTGGAGTATCTCCTTCTATCTAGATATAAATGTATTGCTTTTTACRTTAATTCTTCTTACGCTCATTGACTGTTGAATATCCATCAAACTTAGCCTTTCCACAGTGTATTTAGTTGGTTGAGTGTTGCGACAAGATTTGTATAATTTAAAAATATCACAGCTAGTCACAGACGGGAGAGGAAGTAGCACAAGTCATTGTTGCCTAGAGCAGTGCAATTTATGGGAATACAGGGTTTTAARTCCTTGGATGGATGAAATAGGCCCTCAAAATAAAACACTGATCAGTTCAGAGTTCCTTACTACATCARCTGTGTTTTTCACATTGATTCTGTCATTCTGTCACCAACACCTCAGCTAGACTGGTAGAAGAGGCTTAAATTTTGTTGTATCAGTATATTGGTATACTTAAGCTTCTGTACGTATTGCAGACTCCCTTAGACTTAAAAGGAGTATTAAACAAGAGGGTAGGTGAGATGCACCCTTCTGTATCCCCTCAAACGGCAATTTAAAGTTATCAGAGTATTCTTCTCCATTTTTCTTAGTTATATAGAGGAGTACAAGTTGTGGTTATCTGCAGGTAAGCCAGTTGTTATTCAAAACCCCCAAGTACAGCAGAAAGATTAGATTGATCTCCCAGAAAACTGGGAGCTGAGATGTTATTTTGATGTCAGTTCCCCAAGAGCTTTACCAAAACAATGAAGTTTGATTTTAGAAAGAATTAGTGAGCTCACTGAAGTAAATATTTCTTCAGCACAAGGACCTATCTGTTCTGTTCTTGTTGTGGTTAATAATGTATTCCTCTACATGGAGAAGCTGAGCATTTCATTTGATAGCAGGTACAGGACAAGCCTGCTGCTAGATTAAAGGATTTAGTTAATTATTTAATAATTATCTTTTTTATTTTGAAGCACAGTGTTWCTTTTGCATTGCATTAATATTCTTGGCTTTGTGCTTTCAATTACTCTGGGATAGTATTCCCCGCCGGAGGAAGACATACTTTCTGTTGAATAGGTCAGGGTAAAGACAGATTTTTTCTCTGCCCCAAATGTATACGTTTTAGTGAATTAGTAAAAGGTTTGTTTTTTCCCCGAGACTAAACTGTCATGGACTAAGCTAGATCTATCGTCTTTTAGGTATCCAAAACAWTTATATCAAAAATTAATCATAATTAATAAAACTAATTCTCAGGTAGTTATGGAAATCTCAAATAATTCTAGGAGGGCTTGCAGGGCAAGCAAAAGGTCAACTTTCTTTCCTAACATTCYTTCTAATAGTTGATCTTTCCCTTTCTCCTTTCAGTATAGCTGTCTGCCTTAAGCCTTCATTTTTGTGTGTGTTCTCCCAAAGATAAGGGATTTGTTTTTATCCAGGAATGCTTAAAATACAGAAAATGCTGCTCACAGGGACAAGGTGTTGTCTTGTGAATAAATGAGACAGAGAAATTAGGAAGTAAAACAGTRTAAATAAATGAGAGATTTCTGTGAGAAGACCCATTTAAGAGGACTTAAATTTCTACTTTGGTTTCCTGTGGAAACTAGAAGATCGGATACTGCATGAAGTGAAAAGAAGTTCGTATTAGATGTAGTAGCTTTCTAATTCTAAAATGCGCTTTCATGTCTCTTGCCTTTGCTTCTCAGCTACAAATTTTAGCAGTTATGCTGTCGTAGGAAAAAACATGGAGTCTCCTCAAATGCGGTAAAGGAGCCTAAGAGCCTCAGATTCTTAATTCATTTTTTTCTATTCTGCTTACTATTAATCCCATATCTGTAGCTTATACCAGCWTTTTGTCTTTCACTTTGGCTCCTTYCTTAGTTGTACTGTCTGTAGCACTGCTGTCCAGAATTGGTATGGGGAGGGGAAGGAAGAGAAAAGGATTGGCTGGTTTCATACACATGGTGGAAAATAATATGTTCCTTCAAAAATAAAAATACATTTCAGATTATTAAGTAGGTATCAGAGTTGTGCAGAGTAAAATCACGTTTGAGAACAAATTTACTCTTTCTCTTCCAGTACAGAATACAAGTAAACTTCAGGTTTGCTTGTGTGCAGCCAAAATGGTCTTGAAGCCTCTACTGCAATTTCTGTTAGTGGAGTCCAGTACTGGATGGCTGCTTTGCAGCTGACATCTCGAAGTTAGGATTGACTGCCTAAGGGTAGTGTGAGTAGTCTGTTCTGAAGAGATTTTCCAATGAGATACAAGTCTGTATTGTTTTGCAGTTCATGGATGTAAGCATGGTGAAAGTTAAAACATCAGTCAGACTTCACTAATGGTGGTTTCATGAAGTTCCAACTGTGCTGCATTCCTTTCCCCTGCTGGGGCGAGAGCATTTGGCTCTTCTTTTTGCAGAGGGAATTTCCTGTAGGGTCACTTTGCGCGCTGTGTGTGGACCAAGTGAGTCTACTGAWTTGGAGTACTAGTCCTCAGCTGCCTTTCTGGTCAGATGCCCACTTGCTGGTTTTATGTGGTGGAATTACAGATGCTCAGCGTGCAGAAAGTTAAGCCCTAGCTATTGCAGTGAACAGAATTTTATAGATGTGTGTTTTGGAGATATATGTTCAAAACATTCGACCTGTTTAGTTGTATTTGGCTTAGAAGAGCCCTTCCATATAGGCTTAAAGTAAGTGGCTTCTACTGGCTATAAACTAATCTGAAATAGAAATCATAATTTTGTCTTCCTACAGCAGGGTGCTGTGCAAGCATAAAAATAAGAATTAATAATTAATGAAAATTGAGGATTGGAGTCTAAACATCTAATTCAGAATGATATTAAAATATAGTTCAAATTTCAGACTGTGCAAATGGTGAGTATTTTTATTCAAAAAGGTACTGAAATGCTTAAAACTAAGCTTATATTTAAATGCTTTACTGAAGTGGATACTGTATAAAAATAGGTGTAGTTAATGTTCACAACTGTACAGCATTCGCTTGCTCCTCAAAAAATTCCATATGTGTTTTCTGTTTATAATTTTTTGACTTAATGGCTTATATTATGTAAGGTATTGAAAATATCTTTGAAAATACTTTCTTTCAATCAGCAGACCACAAATCAGACGCAAACAGAATCTCTATCTCCGTCTCCCAACACTGTGTCACCGGTGCCTTTAAATAATCCAACCAGTGCCCCAAGGTTTGGAACAGTTATTCCTAATCGCATCTTTGTAGGAGGAATTGATTTTAAGGTATCTTTTTACTAATTTTGCTTCTAACTGATATTTTATAACTTTAAAGTTCAGTAGGGAAAATGTGAGATGCAAATGATTGTAAGTGTGTTTATTCAGGTGATAAGTGGCTTTTCACTGTAATGTTTCAATTGATAGCATGTTAAAGCTTTAAATCTTGATTTACCTGATTTTGTCACTAAATTGACTSTTTGTACCCCAAGCTGCTAGAAGATTCTGATATAGCAGTTCTTTAGAAATATCTATTCTTTTCAAAGAAGTCTCTAGTAATAAGCAAGTATAATAGAAACATATGTACAATTTCTTTATTACATATAGCAYTTAGTGTAATTTAATAATCTCTCTSTGTGTGTGTGTGTGTGAAAAGTGGACACTTCTTCCCAGAAAGCAATTTAGTTTTCAATCTTTCATCTCTTTTACCATTTTGCCTGACACTTCCATTTGGTTCAGCACCATAGCAATGATTACTATTTGTGAAAGAAAGCATCTGGTCTCCTATTTTGAGAACCATTCAGTGAGAGAAATGGACTGTTAAAGCTTTAGGAAAAACTTAAATTTACAGTTAGGTAACTTTTCGCATAGATCTGAAGGCATCTTTCTTTAACGTTAGGTGTTGTGCATCTTTGACCTGAGTGAAGGCTCAACATTAGCCTTTCTTAAGAACCTAGCAAGTTCTTAAGAAAGCAAGTGTCATGAGAAGGAAAGGACTCAAGTCCTGAATGTTTTCTGGCAAACCTTTAGATACCRTGTTTATGCAGATGCTTGTGAACCTCCCTGTGGATCTCTGAGAACAGCATTCTCTTCCTACTTTCTTTTATCAGTATAGGTTCTGTATATAAGCCTTTTGAGTTTTGAAGTTTATTGTCCTGTGTGTATACATTCTCMACATCCTGTAGGTGTTGTATGAAGCTTTAGCTCAGACTATATTATGTTTTAACAATTTTGTCATAGCTTCTTATTCTCATCTTGTTGAAGCAGCTGAGCTGCACGTAATCTTTACAGTTTACAAGATTGTGATTGAAATAATCTCCTAGAAATGGGGAGTCTCCTTTATAGGGCTTTCATTTCTAAGCAGGTAAGTTTAAAGGAGAAAATTATAAGCTTAAAGGAGAAAATTTAAGGGGAGGGTAAATCTAGAGTCTTTTGTACTCTATACATGCTTTTCATTACTCAGCCATATTAGTTCTTTACCATATATAAAACAGTTTTACAGTATATGCTATCAGTTGTTCGACTGAATTTGTGTTTCTGTATATACAGCCCTTTACACTTCTGTTCAGGTGTCAAGCATGGTTGTCCATTCAGGAGAGTAGTTCTGGACTCCATTCGGTATTTTTAACTTTTCCATGGTTGATAGTTGCTTGGGGACTGGTGCAGGCAGTTTCCAAGGAGAAGAGATGATTACTGAGCTTCAGTGAAACACTGAAGTGCATTTTACCTGTTCAGATACACTGATGTTTGTCATTATTCCCCATACTCTCTCAGTGGGTGTGTATTTTCTAATGTGATTATGAAAACTTGGATCAGTTAGGGAAATAGCACAGTCTTCTACCATCAGTGGTTTATTTTGACTTAAGAGTTTACAGAGGGGTATTTGTTTGCTTTGTGGTGGTGTCTTTTTTTTTTTTTTTTTTTTTTTTTTTTTTTAAGAAAACCTCTTATTTCTCAAATTCAAATAAGGCAGAAACACCTTGGATGTGCAAGAGAAGAGTTTGCTAAATTGTATGCATGCATTTAAAATTAATAAAAGATAGCCACTTAGAAGTACAATAGTACTTCTAATATAATTCCTTAAAATAGTGAAACATGTAGATGAACATAGAAGTTGCTTGAGGCATATAGAGATCCATGCACATCCACACACTTCCTTCCAGCATGAGCTGTAGTATTAACAAAGGACCATGCAGAACGGAACATGAAAATCTGTAGTGTGGTGTTCAAGAATATGGTGCCCTAAACACCACGCATTGTTARGGAAAATTAATTTGCAGAGGGAAGAGGAGCATTCACATAGTCCAGCAGTGCATTTACTTCACGTGCTTAAGTCGGGAACAGTTTTCTTTAAGGATATGCAATTCATTCTCCATTAAAAGTGCCTCTTCTTGCCTGATTTCTGATCGGGAGTTCTGCATGGGGTCTCTCTCTGCCTCTTTYTCTGCAGGGTCTTACGTTTAATGTACTTCAGACAGATGGATCAGAGTGTTTTGCATGGACTTAATGATAAAGTCTGTGAGTTAATGATTTGTGTGTTTGTGTGACCTGTGCGAATTCTTCATAGAAGCCTACATACTCTGCTGCTTTGAAGCTTGAGAACATTACAACTGTTTCATATTTTAAATTGTGTTCTAGTACGTAATTTATAGAAATTACAGAACCAAATTAGCTATATTTGAATTTTAATCTTAGCTGTAAAGGAATAGTTGTTATCTAAATCTGCTGGCATTTAGTGAATTTCTAGCATTATTGCTGAATATGAGATGGAGGAATTAAAAAGTGAGGCTGTTTTCTTGTTCTCTTGCTGTGATGCACATACATGCTCATTCTTCCACATATATTGCATCAAGGATTATAATTAGTTTGTGGTAAACTTTATTCAAAGTATATTCACTGATTAACTATGCAAAGCAACTTTTCTTCTTTTTGTCTCTTGATTTATTTTACTAGACTAATGAAAATGACCTAAGGAAGTTCTTTGCACAGTATGGCTGTGTGAAAGAGGTGAAGATAGTAAATGACAGAGCTGGAGTATCAAAAGGGTTGGTATAGTAGAGTAAGCATGTTGTAGAAATTGAAAATATAACAGAAAATTGACTGACTGTAGTAAATTGAGTAAGACCTTTATAGTTCAGAATATTATGTCATTGATAGTCCCATTTATTCTGTACATGCAAAAATGTACTCTTAAACAGCTACATGTAAGTGTGTTTTTAACTTGCCTAATTGTAAAACCATATGGTTGTTATTGTGTAAGATAAAAYTATGTGTACCTAGGAAAATGTTAATGGTTATTCCTGATCCTTTTTTTTTTAATAGCAATAATAATTTAAACAAATAATCTTAGAAGGGTCGTTTGAGTATTTAAAATGTATATTTTTCCTTCTGAGAGCCAGTATGGAAAGATGTCTGAGAAAGGAAGAAGTGAGAGACATCTGATTGTGGTGGAGTAGAGGGGAAGAATTGGGATTACTTTGTGTAATCTTGTCTGGGGACAAGAGCTCAGGGGACAAATTTGAGAATGAGTCATGACTGCAGAGAAGGGGACTAAGACTGGGAATAAATGATGAGAAAAAAGCCGAAGAGTAAATMTGGGAAAGATTAAGGCTGGCTGGGGAATAAGGTCACTGTTAGAACCCAGAAAATGGTGAAGGAAAGTGAGCAGTATATGGAACAGTTCTACAACAGAAATCTAATGGAAAGAGAATTGAAACAAAAAAGTGTATACATGAGAATTTTTGCCTTTAAAGTATATTCTCTTAATTTGGAAGAGCTATTCAGAGCAGAAAGTCTGTGCATGATGTCTGTATCTCATAATTTTAGTGCTGGCAGCAGATAATATATATMAGTAACTAGCATGCTGAGCTGCAGGTCTTACCTTCATAGAATATACTTACATGGCATGTTCCCGTGACCTGGTCATTCTGGTCTTCGTTGTGTGCTCAAGCCCCCCTACCTTTCTGCTAAATTCAAAACAGTATTTAAGACTGGCAGCRTACACAACCATGTAATAAAATAATCCAAGAATACCCAGTTATTACACAGTTGTGATTGCCAATAGGCATTTTGCAATAAAGATGTCAGAAAATAATTGCTTTCAGTGATTTTTTTTTTCTGAAATCCAAGCAYAGGCTTGATAAGCTTATGTTCGACAAATGATTTACAAAACTTATTCCTAACTTTCTGTGTAATTATGTGTTATTAGTTTATTGTCCAGATAGCATATAGAATAGAAAATCTTTATGGGTAAGATCCTAACTTCTGTGGTCTTTGGGTGTGGAAAGATTTCCAGACTTGGTTAAAGAAGGCAATATAGTAAAGGCCCAGAGGTTTAGTAATATAACTAGTCAGAGTTACTGAATCTGTTTACTAAAATGGACATGAAAATACTCACAAGGAATGATAGTATGTATTGCGAAACCTGATCTGCAGACTGGAATGACGGAGGCCTTTTTAGTAGCTCCTGTAGTCTGACCCTAAGAAATGAGCACACAAACCTAAGAAATCATGCGCACAAAATTATTTAAAGTTTTTCTTGAAAGCTTTGTTGAAATTTAGGGCATTCAAGTTCATTTTGAAGAACTTTCAGATTTTTTGTATGCATCTCTCACATTCTTAATAGAACATTAAGTTACCTATTTTTATTAAATACTTCTATTTTTCAGTTTACTACCACATCCATTGGTGTAGATTTCCCCAGGAATGAATTGCGTGGTTTGGGTACAGCAGGAGTTCAGTGTAGAAATAACCAGTCTGATTTGTTGCAGCAGTTAGAAGGGGAATGATGAAAGAGATGTACTTTGTCATAAAGCATAAGACTGCTTTGTCCTTGAGTGCACTGTTATTAGCATTATTCAGTGTTAATCATGTCATATGCAAGAATAATTCACAGATGAACGCTATCTCTGTGCTTTCTCTGAGAACCCRATTTAATATACTGGATAGTACTTGTGGAACTGTGGAGCATTCACAGATGTCACTGAAGTTGATGGGAGCAATGCTGTGAAGCTATGAAGTACTGTATAATAAAAAACTTGTATTCTAAGTGTCTCGTCTTGGACACCTGTAACTAATGAGGGCCTAGGATCAAAATCTCTCTTTGTCTAATAGAAATGAAGGAACTAAAGACATACAGGAATACACTGAATAATGAAGATAATACAGAATGTTTTGAGTAGCTATTTGACTGAGCTACCTATTCACTGCAAGGAAACAATAGCATATGATCAGGTACTTAAACATATCAGAAGAAAGATTATAACAAGGATGTTAAATTAGGATTGCAGTTGCTTTTACAATCTTTAAAATAAATAAGTAGTCATTTGTACTATATATAAGTATTAATAGGCAATAGAAATATGAAAATATGAACTCCAGAGACTTAGCTCCTATAATTTTTATTTAGGTATGGCTTCATCACTTTYGAAACCCAAGAAGATGCACAAAAGATTTTACAAGAGGTAAGTAGTATTTCTTGTTACAATTATCTCTTAAGTGAAATACTTCATTTCGTATTAGTCACTCAGTAACTTGGTCCTATGTTTGCCAGATTGAATTTGAAGATGAGATTCTGCCTTCTTCATCCCACATAGTTAAGGCAATGGCTCAGATAAATCTAAGAGAAGATTTGTGCTGAGACCTTCTAAACTAGAGAAGGGACTTGCTGCTTCATAGTTGAGCTCTAGGTTTTGGCAAACATTCTTTAGTTTCTCATCCTTTACATACTCCATAAAGTAGTAGTTCTAGTGCATGCTAATTAATCTTTATCCTTCATAATTGCCTGATTTGCTTCAATAGAAAATTCATCCCTGCAAAGATCTTGTGCAGAGATGGGAAAGATGACTGCTGTCTTTTTTATGTGGTTGTTAGAGCTGACGTCACTCTCTTTAGGAATAATTAGATTCACTTGAGACATTTTAAATAGTGAAGCTCATTTTATGTCACACAGTTGTTGCTTCTACACTTAGCTAGATGAATATCTTAATGTTCTTTCTAGAATCTTTCTTGAGACAATGTTGTAGGTTAGCTTTTCAGTTACTCATTTTTGWAAATCTTTGTTCCATGGTCTGACTGGAATTGATTGGATAGGTCTGTCAGTCAGGTCCTATTTATATGCATGAAGGTATCTGGAAGAAAAATGGGAAATAGTACCTGAGACTTGCAAATTGTGCTTTCCCAAGAATAAAGCTGTTTCAAATGTGGAAAAACTGAACCGATGTTGAGATTTCATATATTAAATTAAAAAAAGTTGGGACATTTTAAAATGAAATCTTCATGAGTGTTTTGAAAAACATGAGTCTATGAAGCTAGAAGAAAAGAGAAAGAAAACAGGACAGAACTTCCTGAGTCACCTGTTTTTSTTTACCAGATTTTGTAGTCAGTCTCTCCTGTGAACTAGGAGAGTACCAATGATTTTGAAGACCATTTTGAAAAAGGTTTAATATTTTTCCTCTCTTGCAAGTGAAGCCTTACTGGTACCTCTTTCAATGATACTAATTTTTTTTTTTTTTTTTTTTTTTTTTTTTGTCTACTGAAAGTACCTTGACTTAGACATCCTACCATTTTATCACCTTTTTCACCAGTGCATCATACTGCTATCTCATATTCGTTACACAATCAATTAGTATCTATGTCTTTCTCAGACATTTTCAGTTGATGAGTTCCCAACCTTTATTTTACTTTTTTTTGCTTGAAATGAATGATCTTTCATTTTGTACTATTGAATTTCATCTCGCTTACATTACTGGTGTCTTCAAGATCATCCTGTACTTTTTGTATGATAGTCTGATCATTCTCTGCATTGATTTTTGCCTCCTGCTTTTGTATCATCAGTAATTTCTTCAGAATTTTCTATTTTTTATGTTGCAATCTATGATAAAAGTATTAAATTGGATGAGTCTGAAGAACAGACCTTGGAGTTTTACCAGCCACCTCTTTCCAGCCAGATACTATCGCTTCTAATGATACTTCTACCCTTCACAGCTTTTCCGATTAATCCCCATTTTCTCTAGAATCAGTTGTAATTTCTCATGCAGTGCTATATATTAGGTGCTTCAAAGAAGTCTACAGCAATGGGGTATTTCTCTTAACTGAGAATCATATACATATATGTGTATGTATATAAAAGCAATCTAAATTCTGATGGATCACATAATGAAAAGGATTGTRTTTGGGAAGGATCTTCTTGTAGCCTGTCCGAGGAAGCAGTTTGACTGAAATGTTCATCTGCATTAGGAAGAGTGTTGCCAGCAGGTCGAGGGAGGTGATCCTGCCCCTCTATCAGCCCTGAGGAGGCCTCATCTCGAGTACTGTGTCCAGTTCTGGGCACCCCAGGACAAGAAAGACAGGGAGCTACTGGAGAGAGTCCAGAGTCCATATCTGCCCTATAAGGAACGGCTGCGAGAGCTGGGCCTCTTCAGCCAGGGGAAGAGAAGACTGAGGGGGGATCTTACCAATGTGTACAAGTACCTGAAGGGAGRGTGTCAGGGGGACGGGGACAAACTCTTTTCAGTTGTCCCGTGTGACAGGACAAGAGGCAATGGGCAGAAATTGAAGCACAGGAAGTTCCGCATGACCGTGAGGGGGAATTTCTTCCCTSTGAGAGTGACGGAGCACTGGAACAGGCTGCTCAGAGAGGTTGTGGAGTCTCCTTCTCTGGAGATCTTCAAGGCCYGCCTGGACGCAACCCTGTCTAACATGCTCTAGGTGACCCTGCTGAGCGGGGAGGTTGGACTAGATGATCTCCAGA
Organism: Rhea americana; assembly: GCF_003343005.1. NCBI lineage: Eukaryota > Metazoa > Chordata > Aves > Rheiformes > Rheidae > Rhea > Rhea americana. The sequence goes on from NW_028185594.1 coordinate 6,561,499, forward strand.
GGTCCCTTCCARCCTTACTGRTTCTATCTTTCGGGAGGTTGCTCCATGTATATTAGGTATTTCTGCCCTGGTTAATACTTACAAATAAGACACAAATCCAACACAATAGTTTATCCTCTTCCTAAATCCAACACAATAGTTTATCCTCTTCCTAATTTTTAATCCCAAAGGTGGGACTTTGCATTACACACAGATATTTAAGCATTTTGCTAAATTGGGCCCAAATGAAGAAAGTATTTTGATTATAGTTCTAACTGAAAACTTACTGTAACATGGTAATGTTTTGCATACATTCTCTCTTATGTAACTATTCAGGGGAGTAGACTTGCTTATCCTTTTGGGTTTTACATAGCAGTAATAAAGAGATTCTGACAACTTAAAAAACCCTGCTTATTTGCCCTCTCTCTTCCCATTGTATTAGCAAGTAGTGTACTTATTTTGAGCTTAAAATCAAAGCAAGATTTTTGTTTTATTTACAGGATGTACRTGACATTTGCTTTCTGTTATATGCAAAAGGATTAGAGGAGAATGTAATTTTACTGTTCTGTAGCTAGTAATTTTTTAGTTCTTCTACTGTAGTTTAACTTTACTGTTATCTTTTTTTCTGGCTTGCTTTTATATTTTGTCAGTCTGGATACAAATAAGTTTTAAGGCAGTCCTAAGTGAATATGAATATTTCTACATTCAGCCCTTATAATCTGGTCCTTTCTATATATTTATTTGTTGCTGTCATCTTTTGTAAAAAATGTCACAATCATAAAAATTAAATTTAATTTTTGTACTTGAAATTACCAGTTTGTTTACACAAACTTTTATAAAATCATTAAATACATGATTGCATGAGGACAAATGTAAAACTAAAATCTAACAATTATAGTTATCATTGTTAGTCAGGAGGCTCCATTTGGAGTAAACAATATTTGAAATTACTGATGATTACTTTTGATTAYATGAAGTCTAAGATTAGGATAGAAAAGGGGCTGTTCCTTTTTTTGGGTTTTCAGGTGCACTGTAAATAAAAGGCGAGGGGGTAAAACCTGCTAGGTGGCTTATCTACTTTTGATTTTCATTTCTTGGATGCCTAGATATATGTAGAAAATACAAATACTGAATGCCTTTTTTTTTTTTATTCTAGGCTGAAAAACTTAATTATAAGGATAAGAAATTGAATATTGGTCCAGCAATAAGAAAACAGCAAATAGGGATTCCTCGTATGTATTTTCACTTACATTTGTATGTTATGTATGTAAGTGTGATTATAAATATAAATTTTTGACCAGAATGTGCCCAGTCTTGCACTTCAGTAGTGCTGTGCATGACATTATCTTAGAATATTCAGTAGAGGAAGTAAATAGCTACCAGGGGAAATGTCCTAAGAAACAGATAGATGTCTTTGGTTCCTTAGTCTCTTTTAATGTGTTCTTTACATCCTTTCTTGGAAAAAATTATGTATCTAAGAASAAGCTCAATGGAAATTTCTCTCTTGAATGATAGCATGCCGCTTACAGTTGACAGGCAGAGCTTTAAACACTTAGAAAGAYTGTCCTCACAGATTCTGCAGAATAAAGGGGATTTGGCTTGTTGGTTTATTGGGTTGATACTGTTTTTTGTTTTTTGTGGTTTTTTTTATGAGCAAAATCTGTCAGGACTGTTTTACCTTTCTTTCTACAGTAAAAAMTGTAAGGAATGGGTGGTTGCAATCACTACTCAGTTCTTAAGAGTTCTTTGCTGTAAGATAATGGCTATGCATTCCTTCTCTGGCAAAAAGCTGCATAGGCTGAACACTTATGTAAGAGGAGTATTGATAAGTTTTCTTTGTCATGTGGCTGTTCTTTGTTTTGGGTAAGTAGTGGTAAGATGTTCTTCTGTGGGAGACCTTTGTGTTGTACAGATGTTCTTCTAGGAAAGAGGCCCTCCCCTCATGCCAGGGAGATATTTTATCTCTCTTATACGCTGCTGAAAATTCAGAATGTAGATCACCAGTTTTTACCATCTAACAGTTTTTTGACAGAGCTGTGCATGCTGTTCTGTTATTCTTCAGTAAGGGCTATATATCTGAAACTTAACTTATACTTCACCTTCAGTATTTGTTTTTGGTATAGCTTGAAAGAGTTGAAATAAACCTTTGCTCRTCTTCCAATTGAGGACTATACTGAAGAATTTTAGTTTGATTTTAAAAATTTCTTTAGTTGTTGATACGGTCACTTTATTGATGAGAAGAAGTCTATAGATATTAGTGATGTTGGTGTAGACTCATTTTTCACTCGAGACAGAAAATATTTCCCACTCCTTTCTCCTCATATGTATAGGTATGCCCTTCTTTCCTGTAAGCATGTAAGGTAGCATTTGCCCAGGGGAAATGGAACACTGTTCCAACTTTCTAGTTTCTTTGCTTTAGAAATTATTCAGCATGATCTCTGCTCTGTCATCATAAATGTGTTGCTCATGTCTTCTGCTGTACTTTGTTTCCTTGTCCATCTCTGACTTGGACTTCTTCATTGCATTGCCAGATTTTTTTGAAGTCTAGTGGTGCTTCTGTCCTGTGATTCTCATGCTGAATGTGTGTATTGATTAGAAGAGGGGTGTATCACTGACTGCATTTTAAGCCTGGAACCTAAGGAACGAGGAAAAAAATCTTTCAAAAATACATTCTGAAGGCAGCTACTCTGTCCTCCTGACATCTCTGYTCTTGTAGTCAGCACCAGCTGACTCTGCCACCTCTTGTTCAAGCCTAGGATAGATACATGATACACAATCAGACAGGCATCTAGGAACGTATCTCAGGATCTGATTTCAGTATATTTGCTGTCATGCTCAGCCCGCTAACCTAATCAGTACGATACTTTGTCTTACTGCAGCTCCTTCTGAGGTTTGTGAAACCAGAAAACCTAGACTCATAAATACCACTGTGGAACTGGGGCTCTATTGTATTTAGTAGAGTTGAAGGATAGTCTCCTTAATAGTCTCATTTATTGCTGTCGTCTCTAGCCCAACTGGAATCTAGCACCTGTCTTCCTCTAATACTAAGTTTTACAATATTCAGGTCTGTGCCATCACATTACCTTTTGTGCTAAGATTTGAGCAAGTTGGGAGGATCGTTGTTTTCATAATAAACACTGTGTACATCTGATACTAAAATAGTATGTTCTATCCAGTGGAGTGATTTTTTTCTTTTTTGGTTTCTCAGTTCAGTCACCAGCAGTTACCTAGATTCATGGTGAGGAGCCCCTATCCTTTGTTGCCTCTGCAAGTTGGACTTAGCAAGTATATGAGTTTCTCATTTTCCTGCATCTTCCTTGATGGTCACAAAAGCAGGTGTAAGAATCAAGTCAGTGACAGATAGTTTATCAAGGCTGTGACCAGCAGGCACAGGCAGTATTCCCATTTTACTTATCTTGGTGGGAGCAAGCACCTGCCCTAAGGTTGGGATGAGATATCCTAAGCTTCAGTTTAGGAGGGAGTAGGAATAAAGAAAAAAAGTCTTTGGTCTTAGGTATCTAATATCTCATGTCTTTATTCTAGAGTGGATAGAAAATCGATGTTTAAGTATTGCTATTCCTCACAGGCTTTTGAATAGTGCTTTTTTAAAAAAACAAAAACAAAACAGTTCAACTACATTCAATCCATTGAATTTAAGGGTTCTAAGGCTACCACCCTGCCCTTTGGGAAGTTTTGCAGATTACAGAAAAGAGGCCTCCAGTCAGCACACCTGTGGTGGTTGTGCTGTTTCAGGTTGCCCAGGCAAGAGAAGACAGCATCTGAGAAGGAGAGATTTTTATACCACTTTTTCTATTTAGTGCAAGTGAGGGCAAAAAGAATAAAAGTCTGTCTTGACTTAGAAACGCACTCTTTCACCTGTAAGTTAAAGTTCAAACTTTTGACTCATTCTGTGGCACCCAGAGTTGAAGAGAAAGCCGTAAGAGTATCTGCTTTTCTCTTACCATGGGCCAGGAGCATCAGTCCCTGTTTGCTTTTCCCTAGCACCAAGGACCGTGAAAATGGGCATTCTAAAAGCTGAGAAGTACAAATCAAACCTAAACAACTGGAAGAAGAAWAATTAATTGTTATGAGCTGGGAGAATTTTAATAGCTCTCCCAGATTGTTTGGTTTTTCTATCACAATGGGTTATTGGGCTTTATGGAGCATGTTGCCTTTCCTTTTGCAAGGGAGATCTTCAACAGCAGCAAAACGTTCTGTGCAATGTCTTTAGCATAGTGGACAGGATTTTTGGCCAGGGGATCCTGTTGGTTTTGCCTCATTTCAAATACTGATAGCTAATACTCTAATTTTTCTCAGGTCTGTTTTAAAGTTAACCTGACATGGGTCATCTTAGCACATGACTTTCCAATGTATAGTGCTTCTGTTTATTGTATCCAGGGGTGTTGAGACTATGGTGGGAGTCGAACACTATCACCATCCTTAAAGGGCCTTGAATCATAGTGGGACCTTCTTGGTTCTCCACTTAGCATTGTAGTCATCTCTTCTGTGTTGTCCCTGTACATAAAATGGCATTTCCTGGTGACAGTTTCCTTTGGAAGGAACATGAGAAAACTGATGACTGTTYAATGATCTTTGTATTGTGTTCTTCTGAGTGTTTCTGTGGTATGTAACTTTTTACTTCCTATTTCAGTTACAGAATTTGATTTGTTTTTACTGTTGTTTTTTTTTTACCTCCCCCCTCAAGTCTCTCATATTTGGAACTRAAACTTGTCTTCATGTTTGATATGAAGATTCTAGAGAAACATGGTTTTGTTTTTGTTTTTTCAATCCAGACAGACAAACTCTAGATGATCCTCAGGGCAATATGTGAGAAAGTTAAATTACCTCTTTATGGGGTGAAAGTCCCTTAATTTGAACATCAGTACTTGCTGTAGGGCTGTGAAGCTGGAACTCTGCTTTGGGATCAGACCATACTCAGTTACAGCCCATGCAGCAGTGGCAGCGTTACAGACAGTGTCCTTCTTGCTCATATCTAGATACCATTTCTTACTTTTACTAGGCAATGTACGATTGCAGAAACACACAATCTTTGTGCATTGAGGAACCAGGCTGCAKTTTGTAATGAAATCCTTCTGTTGTTTCTAGTGCTTGGATCCTGTTTCAGCTAAATATTCATATATGGAGGTTACCAATGAAAATCTCCCACAATTTGAAGGTACCTGTGGACATTTGAAGATTAAAAAACCATAAATTTACTGGTAATTGGAGTTGTCTTTGTTTAGTAACTGACATGCATGTCATCTTTTGCACTCCTTTCCATCTACCTGTGTTATCCTGTGACCATCTGCTTTCAGGATTCTGTGTTTGAGAGGGAACTGAGATAGCACTAGGCACACTCTGCCCCCATGCTCTTTCCTTTGGGTGTCAGTTTTGATTCTCTGAAGATCAGAATTCTTTTTATATGATCTACACATTTAAAAATAATATTTTATTAGTAAGTCAGCTGTTTTAAAAATTCTAATTTCAGGGTCAAGTGTAATGCCAGCAGCTGGAACAATGTACCTGACTACTTCAACTGGATATCCTTATACTTACCACAATGGAGTGGCTTATTTTCATACTCCCGAAATTGCTTCTGTTCCACAGCCATGGCCTGTAAGTAATTATTTTTGTATATTTGCTTTTCTGTGGACTAGGATTAGTCCAAGATTTACAAGTCCCTGTTGCTTCCAGCTTCTGCAGCTATACCCTTTTGTCTGATGCCTAAATAGCTTCCTTCTTTTAGTCCATTCTTTTTTTGTGTTTTTTGATATTGCTTAARATTATTGTTTTTCTGCAGGGGGCTTTTCTTTGATACTATTTTCTGGTTAAAGGGTATTTTGGAAYTAGTGGAGTCCCTGCTCCAGGGGAAGTTTATTTACTAATATGGAGGAGCTGGTCCTTATGACCTTTCATTGGCTTCATTATTATTCCTCTATGCATATGTAGTTCTTGGCTGCAATAACTATTATATTGAGAATGGAAGGAAAATGAAATACTGAATCAACAAAGCAAAACTAAAATTGAGTCATCCTGTAATCTTACATATATTTTTCAAGAGTACACTTASTTTAGGAGGAAGGTACTGCAGTAAATGAAATGTTTGATGTTATTTGTCAGGGAGAAAAGGATTGTCAGTGACTTTAGATTTTTTTAAGAGGGAAGGATTAAAAGACTGATGGGTTCTGCAGAGTGTACATCTCAATTTCTGTAAAATCAGCATTGGCTGAGGTTGTATGTACTATCTGTATGTATGAATGCAAAATCCAAATTCAGTGAAATCTGTTGCTGCCCTCATCTCTCTTTTAGAAAAGGCTATTGTTTTTTATTTTTAGTCAGTAATCATTCCATTATGGTGGATGTTTATTTTGACACTATAGAATCTTGTTCTCAGGATTTACTAACTTCTCTTTTAATCACTTCTTTTGTAATTTTTAAGCTGTTTGCTCTTCTCATGAGGAATGACATTTGTGATTGACAACCTCGCARTGCTTTCTCAGCTTCAGAGGAAAGGCATAAACACTTTTTTGTGTGTTCTCGAAAGCATTTTTGTTAATGCTCAGTAGTTTTATAGAACTTCTTCAAACACTGTGTGTTGGAAAAGGTCATGAATATTTTTACTGTGTTGTACTGAACTTTGGCACTCATGCCTTGGCCCAGGTCCAYTTACATTTCAAACATAACTGCTTGATGTTTCTAACTGCAAATGGTACTGCCTATTTTGTTCTCAGTTATTTACATATTCTTCACTTTCATTGTTAGGAAAGTATCTGCATCAASAATTTTTTTAAAATGGCAACATTTAGAAAGTGTTAGCTATACTAAAGATATTAATACCTTTTTTTACTGTAGTTTTTTGCATGACAGCTTTCTAATGTTTTATTTTGTGTTGCATCCTGTTTTCATATGTAGTATATGTTATAGTTATACTATGTGCTATAGTATACAGTTATAGTATAATGAATTAGAGTAGTGTTAGGGCTGTTCTTAAATATTTGCAGGAATTAGAGAGTTTCATGAGATAGGGAATTATACCGTATTAAAGAACCTTTAACAGATCAAAACTAGGGGTCCAYGGTCCTGTGTTGTTCTCTACCCTGGCMGTTTGTTTCTGCTCCCTTTTTTTCRGTGGTGTTTCTCTGRTCTTAATGTAGCACCACAAAAAAACAGGTAAGTTTTCAGCTGGTTTACCTCCCTAAACAGGGTCACTGCCAGATTAGATGAATGCTGGAGCTGGTGAGAAGAAGGGAATGGGAAAAGGAGCATAGGCCTGAGGCTGCGGAGAGGGTAGGAACATACCTGTGACAGTTTAAGTTGCCCTGAGTTGTAAAACTGACATGTGAACTGCTTTAGAGAAAGGTACTTTTTGCAAAGGGGTAAGTACATGTGCTAAAGACTTTTGCTGCATCAGTAATGAACCCTTGGAATTAGTGGTCTTGAAGAATCAAACTGTAATTTAAATTCAGTAAGCCTGTTTTCAAAAGGGAGCAACTATTTAGCGTATAGTACTTCAGGTCTGTTTTTACCAGGAGTGAAAATTTATGGAACTGCTGCATTAAGGCTTCTAACTTACTGTGTTTGTTTTCTGTTTTTTTTAAAGTCACGCTCTGTTTCCAGTTCACCAGTGATGGTAGCTCAACCGGTTTATCAGCCTCCTACATATCATTATCAGGTATCTGTTTGAAATGTGTTTCAGAGCATCAGGATTCCTTCCAAACCTGCGGTTTTATTTGCAATGCTGTCTCAGCGCTGTTTGTTCTTAACAAATAGAAGACTGTCCAAAATGGTCACATTAAACAGATTTTAATTTCATTGAATAATTTCTTTTCCCTAGAATTGAATTTCCTCCTGTCTGTCTAACTTCTGGAAGTGGAATCAATTAAAACTTTCTTTTGCATTGCTAGGCAACTGGCTTAGTACTACTCTTAATTTTTATCATCTGGTTTAGCATCCCGTTAAAAGCAGGACCAGTTAGATCAGCTTGCTCAGGAACTTGTCCAGTTGAATTTTAAATCCCTCCAGCGATGGAGATTCCACAACTTTTCTGGACAGCCTCTTCCAGTGTTTGTATATTATGATGGTARAAATTTGTTTCCTTATATCTAATTGGAATTTCCCATGTTCCAGCCTTTGTCTGTTGACTCCTGTACTTCTCTGAGCACCTCTGAGAAGAATCTGGTTCAGTCRTCTTTGTGCCCTCTCACTAGAAAGTTATAGATAGCAATAATTACCCCTTTTCCTGCTTTAGCCTTCTCAGGACTGAACARAGCCAGTCTTCTCAGCATTTCATGGTATGTCTTGTGCTCCAGCCCCTCACCTTGGTGGCCCACTGCTGGACTCTCCAGTATGTCCATGTCTKTCTTGTATAGTGGAAAGTWAATCACATTTTGTATCTTCTCTTTTCTCRCTTAAACACATTTCCTAAATACTTCATTATTTTAGTAGCTAAGAAATGCCCAAGACAGAGGCCTGAGTGGAATTTGACAAGATGGACATTCCTATGCTACTGGGGGGGACAAGTTTATGAAAATTAATTTTGGTTCTTTTTAATTAAGATTTGAATAAAGATTTGGAGGGGGGGTTGATKGCAGTATATTAGGAAGGTGTGTGAATAAGTTTATTCTTAATTATATAAAGTAGTATCTTTTCTTGCTTCAATGTAGGCACCAACACAGTGTCTTCCAAGTCAGTGGCAGTGGAGTGTTCCACAGGTAAATACAGTTYACAGCTGCAGTATTTTACCGTTAGTTTGGATTTAGTTTAAAGGTACAGTGCACTTTTCCAATTTTTGTAATAGTTTGCCTTTAAATCAAATGATAAAATTCAGTTTCCCATTAGTTACAACAGTATTGAGATAAATATTAGTTGCTRTGTTTTAACAATACTCTTGTAACACTGATACAGTGGAGAGCATAAAATAGCATTTATAGACATATCAAATCTAAGTTCTTTATTAAAAATGCATCTTTCTCYCTATCCCCAGCAAAATATCTGGCTACAGAAGAGCAGATAGTTTCTGTTAAAAGAGCAAATGCTAGTTCTCAGAAACCAGATAAACTGCCGCGTAACTGCCTGATAGGAGAAAAGAGTGTGAACTAGCTCTCTAACTGATACTGCCTGTCATGTTTTCAGTGTTTTAGCAGAAATATCCAGACACACAGGAACAGTGAAATTGGGCTTAAGACTCTCACAATAGGAGGAAGACCATGAAATTGCTGACATCTTTTTGTGGGTTTTATCAATTTTGTGATCTTTGTAGCAGAGGAGCATAATATGGAAATCATGTTGTTCAAAGGATTTGAGGAGTTTGAAGTTAAAAGGAGCATTAAGGCCCTTAAGCCTCAAGCGTTATACGTCCTCGTTGCTTTAGTAGCAGGTAACCTGGTCCAATTTGAGTCAGTTCCACTCTGTTAATCAGTCTGCTGCTTTGAAAACTGGGTGCTGAATTGTGTTAGATTTGTTATACACRAATAATGTCATAATACTCTTCTAAACTTTGAATGCCTTGTTCATAGCTCCTGCTGCAGGATGATTTCTTGAACAGTGAGACCTTGCAGTCCTGTGCTTAGACTTCCATGTTAGCCTTTTCAGTGAAACAAATTGACTAATTCTTCTTCCAGGGAACTCTTATGTCTGGGTATRGGGAGAAAAAAATGCTAGACCTGTTCAGGTAGCTAGCTGGCTAAACTAAAAATGCCTTGAAAATTATATAATTTAATGTTTTYGATACATGGATAGGTAAAGATGTGTGGGTAAGCCTAAGCATTACCAAAAAATACTGTGGTTCTTTTTTTTAACAGAATACTCTGATTTGTAGTGTAACTTTTTTGCAAGAGAAAAAGACTACTKTTTCTGCCATTTTGAGCGTAAATGTCAGTTTTAAAAAGTGTTAGGATTTCTCTCACAATGTTCTTTAAAACATAAATACAAAAATATGTAGTGATGTTTTATTTCAGTCTCCTGCCTCTTCACCCTCGTTCTTCTATCTGCACCCATCTGAAGTCATTTATCAGCCAATAGAGATTACCCAGGAAGGTGGATGTATACCTGCTCCTCTCTCTCTAGTRGAAGCTGCAGTTCCTGAGGTATTTTTATGAAAAATTATGCTTGCAATTGAAATGTTTATCTGCAATTGAAAAACATAGCCTTTTACTTTAAGCACAAGTAGTTCAGAGCACTTAAGTTCTCTGTACTTCTTCCTGCATCCATGCTGCTGCTGTGTTATTTCAGTTGTCTTCGAGTTAGAGCATCTCTTCCATAGTTTCCTAGGAGGATGCTTTGATTCTGATATATTTTAGAAAGTCTCTAGTGTATGACGGACAGCAGTATGAAGACTAATCAAATTATTTTATTTATAAATAACAAATTTAAACAAAATAGGGACTCAGACTGAACTGCATCTTCAGAGTGTTGAATTAATCTAGCCAAACCATATCAGCTTCTTGAAAGACTCCTTTTTCTTTGTGTGTAGAAACTAGTTTGTAAATATTCTGAAGGTCAGAATGAATTAAGAGTAGATGAATGACTAAATCAGTTCTGCTCTTTTTGGCCTATCAGTTCTTTACTTCTCCATCAACAGCAGTTCTGATCTCTTTAAGAGATTATTAATACACAGTAAGACTGGTTACAAAATTGAAAATGTATTATGATTAATTGGTACTTTTCTTCTTTTTAAATTCATTCTTCTTTAATAGAAATGCCTGAATAAAGTGTAAATTATAGCAGAAATTAAGTATTTTTACAAAAGTTAAGTAATCTATTGCCACAAGAGTAAAGTTCCAAAACTGGTATTCCARATATCATCGATGAAAAATGCTGACATAACTTTGTAGGGAAACTAAATTGTTTAGGAGTTATTACTRCTTTTCTTGAATAATAAGACTTTGGTGTTTTTCTTTTTGAAAATGCATAAACATCCATATTTATTGTACAGCCATAAATCCTGTCCATTTTATTGTTTTACCTCTTTTATTTCATAAATCGGATATTTATCAGCTTAGAAACAGAGACACTTGAAATGTGTGAACAGTAAGGAAACCCATGAAATTAGTTAAGGAAAATATTTGGATGTATCATGCTCTCAGTCCACAGGTACATACTTTGCTGGTGTTAAAGGAAGCTGTATGTGGAAATTCAGAAGACAATATAAAATTCATGATAATAAYAAAATTGTATTATTTCTATGTAAATACCTTGTAAGCGTGATAATGCTGGGTATTACTTTTCAGTATACTTATCTTCACATTTAAACACTATCCTATTATAGCCGAGTGAAATGTATTTGTAATACAGAAGCGTGGTGCTTCTGTCAAGGAAAGTGCTCTCTGGCACTGATTTAAATAAGTTGTTTATACGAAAACTCTGGTAAGTATAGGGGAAACATTTCAATTTTGAAAACTTAGTTTTTAATGTCATTGATGAACCAATCAGTAGTTCAGATTAATTTAGCCCACAATTTGAAAATTTCAGGAATCTAAACCCTTTTGAAAGGCTTGCAAAACCATAAAAATGCGAAACAATCTTCTCTTTTTGTAAACAAATACAATTCTTGTTTGCTTTTATACCAGCCGTATTCTGATCATGGAGTTCAAGCAACRTATCACCAGCTTTATGCCCAGAGTGCCATAGCCATGCCAGCACCTGTGATTCAAACTGAGCCAGTTAAAGTAAGCACTGTAGTCTTACTGTCTTCTTTTTTGAAGGGGGACAGGAGGAGAAGAGGGTCAACGATGAAAAGGTCTTTCCTTATGAATTAGTAAACAAGGAAAACAGAAATGTTGCAAAGAAACCATTTTTTTTTCTTTATTTGAGGCTTTGTTACAGAGGACATAGGGATTACTTGTTCTGAAACTCTTCTACCTTGAGAAAATTAAAAAGACAAGTAGTTTTAAAACTTCCAAGATGGCAAAGAAAACTGCAAATGGAACGTGTGTTTTGAGAGAAAACTGAACCTTGTTCATTTCTTTGATAGTTATAAATCCTTGTCTTTATGCATCTGGATCTTGAGCGGTTGAATTTATTCTTTGCAGCCTTAGACAAGCACCTCATGCTATGGTGAGGTGGAGTTTTAAACAGTGAGTGTGAAAACTTGTCCCTGTTGGCTGCCCTCAGGTGTTTTTCTGTGCAGTTCTGATTTTGAATGGTCATTTTAAAATACCTGGTTCTTCCACACTGAGGCAAGGTTTCAGAGTCCCAGTTTGAGGTCCTGTTCCCTAAATTACTAAAACATTGTTTTAATATGATATGTAAACRTTCTAGATTAGATTTAGCCTCTGGGGCCTGTTACTGCATGATAATAAAGGGGTGAAGGTATTGGTAGTTTCACTTGATATATTACAGTGCTTGCTCTTCTGTGAAGAGAAGATGCTTACTCAACTACAAATGACAGAATAAATATGAATGAATCAAAGATTTGTTATAGGCTGCGTCTGTCTTTTATTTTATAATTTTTTTTTTTAGATTTCTTTTGAGAGGTTTTTTAATTCCTCCAGAGTACTTACGTAATGGTATCTACCAAGTATTTCCAGCAGAGGATGCTGTTGCCTTAGGTGTTGTCTTGGATTAAACTGGAAGTAGTCCAAAAAAGAAGAAAATAGAAGCTGAACATGAACTAAGTGATTCATACATTCAAGATACGCGTAAAAGGGGGTTGGTCGAGCACAGCGATCATATTTAGTGTACATTCCACTTTCAACGGTGTGTGAAAACACTGAAAACGTTGCTGATCRTAGTCTCAGAATCAAAAAAAAGCGCATACTTACTAAGTCAGATAAAGAAGCAAAATTTTTTCCTTATATTCACYACGTATATTAAAGTGCTGTAAGCTTCAGAATAAATTTCATCTGGATAAAATTCTCAGTAAAACRGATGTTAATCGTATAGGCATATACACCTGTGAAGAAAAGCTAAGACTAGTGYGGTTAGACATCGTTTGTGGGCTTCATTTTGTTTTTTCTTCCACTAATAGTGAAACTTCTTGGTATATRTAGCATATACTCCTTTCATAGAAAGCAAGATTTTATACCTTGAAACTTGACTTTTATTATCTTTCCTAGGACCAAGGCTATATGAACAAGATAGTGTCAAGTAAGTTACAAGATAGATATAGAGCATCATAGCTCTTCTACAGTAATTACCRTAGTGCCATGCTTTATCTTATAGTGAAGGTAAAGTAGTTTACTCTGTGATAAGTGATACAGACTGATCTAAAGTAGAGTAAGAACATACAAGTTAAGGCCATATTTGAATGGTTACTGTGGCACAGGAAATGAGCTGCAAATTCATACTCTTATCTCATTATATGATGTCTTGTATGWTTATTCCTCGCTTTAGAAGTAGTTTTATATGCAGCTGAAGCTGGCATAACCCAGTAATTCATTCCATTTTCCACACTGCCYATTTCCTGTGTTAATACAGGTTTTCATGCAGCTATATCGTAAGCCAAGTCAGGGAACTGATGTGGTTTTAGATGAAGCCCCACTCCCACCCACACCACCTGAAAGAGCTGACTTAAACTTGAATCTGTTCCCCAGACCAGTTTGTCAAACAACGGCACAGAGTCTCGTACTTGAACGAGGTTTGGAATAGGCTAGAGGAAAGAGGACTCGTGTCCACAGTGCAGGTCTAAGCCTGACTAAACTGAACACAGAACTGCTAAYCCTGTTTGCTTCTTTGTGGTGTTTGTTTCTCACTGTTAACCTGTCTTTTTCAAAAGTCTTTTGTTAGAGTCCATAAGTTATGGACTTGAAAGTTATGAAAGTTGTGATCAGTTCTCCAGCAGATTCACAAATATAGTTAAACCCTTACAAAGACTTTGAGAGTTGTGATAATTTCATTTATTATAAGATAATGATGGATACCATTTCTGATCGTTTTTTAGCAATTTAGTGGTAGGTAGTAGTTCTGGAATATAATTCTTCATTTACCTTACCTTTTCAYATAATCCTAATGGCCAGCTTGTTTATATCTATCACTATGGCTGAGCATTCCACAAGGTTTGAGAAAAGAGCAGGCATTGAGAGCAGGCTGGTGTGTATAGCAAGCGGTCACGTCATTACCACCTGTTCCCCAGCTGTGTTAAGATACTGCCTGCTGGCTACAGTCTTAAAATATCCCAACAAATGTATSTTTGCTGCTTGAGAAATGCCAAATAGTGGCCATGTAAGAGAGAACACATTTTGAAATAAGCACCTTACTTTTAAAATAGTTTATTAATGGTCTCTGTGCAGATTTGTATTAGGAATAAACTTTATAGATACTCTACAGAAACATACTTTATAGTAGGATCTGTGGTCATATGGTGAGAGTAGTATGGGTATAGCCAGGATCCATATATTTTTGGTGCTTGTGGACTCCCATAGCTTTCAAATGTAGCTCAAAACAGCATGCATTGCAGTTACACTGTGATGGAATCACAAAGGTGAACAAGAGAGACAAAATCTTCATCGAAGAAGAAAYGAATTCCTGAGCCAGCATTTCTGGCTGGTGTGGAAACATAAAAAGAGAGCTCAGTTCGTTATTTTTGTAAACCATTCAGCAGATAACGAAGCTCCAGTTCTGGCATTTTTAATTGATTTTTCATTTTCTCTGTTTTACCACTTAAATAGTTTTTCATTGATGGTCTTCAAGAAGAAAATCAGAAAATCCTCAGTGGTTTTTGGCTATAGTTCATTTTTTGGATCCAAATTTGGTATTTAAAGGAAGGCTTGAATCCARAACCTTAGATCTCCTGCAGTTTATGCGTGTGTTTGTTAATGATGCTTTGTATTTACAGAAGGTGTTTTCTTTGGGTATTATAGCAWATTTTGTTCATGAATATGTGGAAGTGGTTCCATCTTAAGCACAGCTAAACAAATTGTTGACATTTATTCATACAGTTGACATTCATTCTGAAAGACTACATGGATTGTTGGGTGGCGTTTGTGTTTTTAGAGAACCTGAATTCTTTCTCATCTCTACTGGATCTTGTGCAGTGTTTCAGATCTAAAATTGTCCTCTAACACAGGGACTGATGTTTCGAATGCTTCTAGAGGAGAGGTGTGAGGTTGTGTGTGTTAGTAAGATCTGTGTACTCCACGGTAACAGCAGCCACTTGAGGGGAGATTGAAATTCATGTTCTCCAGCRTAGAGGGGGGACTTTGTGAGGCCTGGGGAGCAGAGTACCACAGTTGCAGCTTACAAAAACTGAGCAAAGGTGTAGCAAGTGCTAGCCTGCGGAGGTGGATAGGTGGGTGGTTTGGGGTTTATTGTTTTGCTTGATTTCAGGCATTTGTTTCCTCCTCTCAGTCATCTTTTCTAACTGGAGTACTTTTCAGGGGGTTGGTATGGTTCTGGTCTTGGAGAGCTTTTGCTGTTCCTGCAATCTGTATCCAGCTGAATTACGTGGCCAACGTTAACGGTATGGGATCATGCAGTGTCTTTGCCCTTTTCAGGTCCACGAGGGGAATATCCTCTCCTTGTTTAGCTTGGTCATTTAGGGGGAAAGAATCAACTTTACTTTGTCTAAATTCTTCACCTCTGTCCTCATAGTAGACTAGTTTTAGATGAAAAAGTCTGGCAGTTTTCCCTAATCCAGTTCTTGAACCTGAGCTCTGTGTACTAAATTGGAGTACAGAGCTATAGTACTTCTTTTAAGCTTAGCATTTTCTTCATAAGATGTTCAGGAAAGGCACAGGGTGCAAGGGTAGCAAGTAATCCTATGGTCTTTCTGAAAACTGTTGACTAACTTCTCAAACCACAGGAAGCTATCAATGACAGAAATGTATCTTCTTTCTCAGATTTTTTTTTTCTTGTCACCACTTCAGTGTCTACTCTCAACAATCTTTTCAATAGCATTAAAATTGATTTTTCTACTTCTTAGGATTGTCAGAACAGAATTTAGAGGAGTCAGTTTGTAGTACTAGTGTTCATGTATTATGCATTCTGGATATACTGATACCTGAGACTAATATCTTGGCTTTTTGGTAGTGAACGTTCTTTAGGTCTAACTGAATTCAGAGCTCTCCATTCTTCTCTGCGGTTAAGACTAATAACTGTGCTCTGTGTGTGTATATGTGTACATACTAAATGTAAATGCACATATGTGTGTACATGTATACATTCATGGCTATATGCACAACTTCCTATCATATTTTAAAGGGAAGTCTTGCTGTAATCATTTTTGAAAAGCATAGAAATTTTATACTAGTAGAGTACTATTTGATGATGTTCCATCTGGAGCAAAAAAACAAAAAAAAAAGAAAAAAACTTTCAACTTTTCTATATAGGTAAGTATTTTTTTTTTTCATTTATACAGGGAATGATATTAAGATGGAGAGAATGCACGTTTTGCTTTAAATTAACTTAAGTCTCAGAAACTTAAATATAAAACTTCTAGTTGTCCTCAAATATGATTATTAAGAGGCTTGCCACCATCTATAACATCGATTAGTGCCTTTGAAAGCGATGTTCTCAATTCTGATAAATACATATTCATTAATTTTTGTATTAACACAGGAAGGTGCAGRTGGCATGCCTTTCCTTACATTGCTTCCTTCTATGTTCTCTTTACCAACTTCTCTTTTTCTATTCTGATAGTTTGTTCTCATTCCAGTTTAGTCTTTTTTTTTTTTCCCTGCTTTCTCTGATCTATATGTTCTCTCTCTTTACTTGACAGACATTGTGGAGCATTCACTATTAAGCCATTTGGGCAGCTCTAGTCTACCTGTACTGATTTTCTTGTCCAGTCCTTCCCATGTGGCCGAGATCCATCATCAACATACCAGCTAGCAGCTGCCTGTTGTGAAACTTAGGGTCAGTTGTTTCATTGCAATGCTTGCTATTTACAGATTGGTAAATGATAAAACATGCTAAAATAAAATTCAGCGTAGTCRGCAATATTATGTAGTTACTTGCTGCATGTTTGTAAATTTCCTGATACTCTCTTATGTAAAACCAATTTTGTAATTTGTGTCACTCATTCCTGAGATAGTCATGTTTATATTCTTTCCATCTTTATTTTCTTTATAGTTTGACTTCCCAAGTTCTATGAACATTTGATTTATTTTTCTCTCAGTAGTGAGGGGATTTTTCAACACTTTAATGTATGATTTTTGTTTCTGAAACTGTTTTAACTTCCTTTATTAACAACTCACTTTCTCCCCTTTTCTGCCTATTTGGTGTGATTTACAATGATTTGTGCTCGTAGTTATATTCTGTGGTGAGTGCTCAACCCTACTTTTTATTATGGAAAAGAAGGTACTGTTTTTAGTTTCTTTTTTCTTTTTTTCTTTTTAAATCCAGTATTTTAATAAGATGAAGTTAGGGAAGAATAAGTGTTTTGCACATGATAAGATGTGTGACCCTTTCTTACTTGAAAGCATTTTAACAACCTTTATAGCAGGAACTTGCTATTTGAGCAGGATGTGATCTTTGTATCATTTATCCCCAGATTTGGCTTTCAAAAAAAAAAAAAAAAAAAATCTTGCCTGATTTCTTATAGAGACATTGGTGAGATTCCTGAAGATTTTGTTTGTACTTTCCACATTGGGTTTACTGCAGGCTGTTCTATGTCTGTGTTCTGTGAGTTAAAGAAGTTTTTTACCCTTCTGTTGGGATTAGGCAGTAGAGAGGAAAAAATACAGGTTTGTAAGAGCCGAAATTAAAGAAAGAGTAAGAGAAATAGATTGGTACTGAAGTCCTGTAAGGTTGATACAGTGACTGCAACTGGCACTAGATGGATATGAGAATTGAGAGTTGAGGAAGGAAATGCACAAGATTTGGAGCTAGTAGATGTTGAAAAGAGGCTAAACTCTTTGAGTTAAGGTGAGATGAAAAACCTGATAGGGATGTAGGATCWATAGCTATTAATACTAGGAAACTAGCAGAGCTAAAAGGGAAGGGGGGAAGATGTATTCAGTAACTTAAACAGAACTGCAAGTGCTTGGCTGAGAATACAGCGTTAGAAAACAAAGATATTATTTTGAGGTTGCCATGTGCCATACAAAGAGATGGAAAGGGATGAAGGAACTCACATTGGTTAAGTAAACAGAAGGGTATTCCACAAATGGGATGTAAAGCAGCTGAGATTCAAGGGGAAACAGTAACAGAAAGGGCAGAGAACTTGATTGTAGGAAGAACGAACAGAATAATATAAAAATTCTAGAGATAGTTCCTTCCAGCACCTGAAAAGTTACCTGTGTTTTCCAAATCTTGCCATCCTTTTGTTAATCTTGCCATCCTTTTGTTAATCTTGCCATCCTTTTGTTGTCAACAGGTACTGACATCCACTAACAAGTTACTTAATCACAGTCCATCACCTGCTCATTAGTTTACAAATAGGACAGATGTCAGTTACCCAACACCAGGTTTATAAAGCTGTGAGTTTTAACTGCTGAAGGATAACCTAGGCATCACTGTAAATTCATACAGAAATATACTAACTCTGTTCACTTTGTTATTAAAAATACTAGAAACTCTGTACAAATTAAAAGAAGTTTAAGGCAACAAAATCATAGTTTGAGTTAGAATTAAGATTGTTTGTACAGCATGGAGATACCTATGGTCTTGGATACTCTTCCAGCTAAGTAGAAATGCTCAGGTAGCAATGATTTACTTAAGAATTGCACTAAATAAACAGTTCTTGGAAATGCTTGATGCTAGGCTGAGCTTGAGATTTATTTAATGTATTTCTCTAATCTACAGGGAAAATAAAAGTGGGGAAAAAAAGATGTGGTTAAATAGTTTTGCACCATAACATTGTATAAAAAAAAATCCCTGCTTATTTTGAAAGAGGGTAGCAGTTCCTTTACTGATTTGTCATACCTTTGGAAAGGATGGAAAAATATGAACAGTGAACAAAATTTGATTTAAAGTCTGAACTGATTTTAAAATTTCATACCTGTAAACAAATGAGGATGTTTCCTACCAGTGTCAGCTTCACACGTATGTATGTGTTTGTGTGTGTAATGGAAATGTGAATTTCCTTTTTGAACCCAGTCTGTCTTGCTGACACAGCATCAAAATGGACTATAACCTTCCACTAGAGCATTATTAATATAGTAAAAGTGATGTGCCTCTATGTAGAGGAAACAAAACTGCATTTTTCCCTCTCTTTAGGAACCAAGGTTACATTCTGTGAGAAGAAATTTTTCTCATCCTTCGTCTGTGAGTCTGAAACCTCGATATACACGAAGCCCCCATTTTCATCCTAGAAAAGATTATAGAGTGGAAGATAAAATTCTTACGCCACCTTCTTCTACAGATTCAGTAAAATAGATTTTTAGCTTTCTACCTTGCTAATGTACTTGTCACGTGGAGGGTTTGTAGTTCTCCAGCTTCTAGCATTTGCCTGAATGTGCCTAAATTGAAACATTACTGCTTTTCATAGAGTAATAAAGTGAAATCTTTCAGCTTGGATGGGCAAACACATGAAATGCAGGATAAAATCATGGTTTCCTTTCTTAATAAAAATACTTTTAGAGGACAACATTGTAATTTGTGATACACAGACTACTATATATACGTTACTTGGTAACGTAGATTAAAAAACAACATACTYTATTAAAAGGGAAAACTTAACATGTCAGTTCTGGACTACATTCATTAAAAGTACCGCTAGTTGCAAAGTAAAAGCCACCTACATGCATATTGACAGCATTTACTTGTTGCAGGTTGAAATCTGTTTTTTTTAAATCTGTGTGCATTTTGTTTCRATTACAATATAGTTTATATACTTTTAATTTTGCTGCAATCAGAATTTTCTGCTTTTATAAGGTGTTTTTCTTATGTGTCATTTTAGTGTTTGGGAATAATAATTTTTTTAAAATAAATTGGACCACTAGCTTAATAATTGCATATCTTCATATGAGGCTGACATTTTTCTTAAATATGATAAACAATACTTTTGTGTTTATGGTGTGTTTTTAGCTATAAGGGAAGGCAAGAATTGACTACTTACTATGATAAGACCACTGGAAACTTCACCTTATTTCTTTGAATTTCTGTTGTCTATGCAAAATTGAAAACCTCCTTGACAGTATCATGTGTTGAGATGGAATACTGCTTTCTCCTCAACTGCAGGTAGATAATTTTCCTCTTTCTTTGCCTCCTTCACCTTGCCCTGAATTCCTCCTGTATTTGTAAAATAATTCCTGAAAGTTTAAAACTCAGCCTCTGTAGTTAATAGAAGTACAAGCTGTGGCTTATTGCTTATGTAGCACTGAGGTCTTTGTTTTATATGTGTAAAATACTCTTGAGCTATTGATCTTTCATTTGTTCTGTAGTAATTTCCTAACTAAATTTTGATTTTTTTTTTTTTTTTTAATCTCATGAGGATCTTGTAGAGTGGGCATTACAGTCTGTAAATAATCCATTAGTGATAGGTAAATATCTTAAATATAATTCTAGCAGTCAGTGGCATTCTTTCATACTGTGCTGGAAAGAGGTGGAGTCTGGTTCTGTTCTTACACCGGTTTGACGTTGTTGCGAGAGGAGACTCCCTGAAGTATGTCCTTTTTATTTATGGTCTTGGTTGCAAGTTTGCTCAGATGGATTTGCCCTYTTTGCTAGGCAAAGAAAAAGGAAATCTACACAAATACGATTTAAACCTTTTTTGTTTTTAAAAAGGTGTTACCCTAACTGATGTGGGGGTTGTTTTAACAATAAGCAGCAAAAAGAAATGCAATTTGTTAGATTCATGGGGAGCTSAACGTACTTTTGTTGGGGGGGGAAGCTGCTGCAGTTTGTCATGTCTCTGGGCCAGTCTGTAGAACCAAGAACATTCATCCAGTTGTTCTTTTATTTGATTTAGATTTTAGAATTCATCAATATAAGTATTTTAAAGAAATCTTGGCACATCCTAACAATAATTCGTCTCCATGGGAACGTTTTTARATAGCATATCATTTACAGAAATATTTTCTATCTCCAAAGCTACAGGCAAAGGTTGTATGTTCTTTTAGAGCCTTGTTTTTCATATCATGAAATATGTTTGACCCAGGATTCATAAGATTACCCCAAAATTCTTACTTTTGGGATTTGGAGTTTTGGTTTACCAAAAATGACTTCCCAGTTTTTAAAACACTTTAAAGGTCTAAGAAATTAATTCTACACCAAGTGCTATATTAAAAAGAAAAAAGTATTTACAGGGAAGTCTTTGGAAATAATTGCTTAGAAGTGTACAAATACAGTGCAGTYACTTGCATATTGTGAGATTAAGTGACATTTAATCTAAATGTCTAATCTAACATTTATTCACAAATGGTAGGTTTTTTTCCATTTATCAGGGCAGATAATAGATTGTTGATACTGATTTGATCCTGTAGCCTTTGCTTCAGAAAGGGTTTACTTTGTTTTTACTTACATACAACTTGATCATTTAGAAGGATATGCAATTTTGGGCACAAAAGGATTCCTGTCATGTTTTGCCCTGGAGGGTCTGTAACTTCAGTCTGGAGGGTACTGCTTGTTTGCATTCTGTCATCGAGGCTTCACTCACAGTGCTTCATTTTGATCTGAGAGACCAGGAAAACACCAAGATGAAGCATTGACTGTTGGATTTTCTGTAAGAACCACAGATCACTGGTCAAGTATTGAGGGCTTCCCGTTGATATTTGTGTGTGTCATAGGCATATCTTTCTTCAAAAAGGTTTGCCAAGAATGATGGTGTTGTATAAACCAGCAGTAACCTAACATTTAAGCTTCCAGTAGTTGGATCCTTCATAAGAAACAATAGAGGCACAATAAATGACTTGCGTAATTATATTAGTAGTGCATTCCTGTAATAGGAAAGGACGACATCATTTCCTTGAGTAGTGCCTGAAATTGCATTATCTCAACATTCTGACATTCATGGGTTTGTGAGGGTTTTTTTTTTTTCCCCATATCTTATACTATGCTGTGTTACTTTCTTTCCATTTAAATTTTTCCAAATATGGAGATTTCTGTGCTAGTTGATTCTAGATATTGAGATCCTGATCCCTCACTGTGTTTTTTGGATTTGGAGGAGGGAAATGTTCTCATTGAGCCTGTGCATTTTCCCATTGATAGCTGTAAGGCTTTATATGTGCCCTAGAAGGGATCAGATCGGTTGTGGGACGGTGGCTTATGGACATACAGCTAGCCAACAAAATATAACGTAAGGCAAATAATCACTTTCCTCCTTATGTACTGTTTGTTATATATTAATGAACCAAATTAATTTTCTCATTTCCCTGCTAGCATTTTTTGTTTTCTAGTGAGCTAGCTTTTGCAGTATTTTTAACTGATGTTTATTTAATATTATCTTTATATGGCAAAAGGCTGACTTTAACATTCTTTATTAGGTAACACTGGATGAAAACCTATAGATTTAGACAGAAAACTTCGGGAAGTTATCACACTCTTATACTTACGTATTTGATCAAGGAATATTTTCTTGCATTAAATAGAGAACTATCTTGTTCACTCACGCTTTTGGTGCACACTACTTCTGATCTTGAGCGCCAGCAATATATTCATGATTCCTGTAGAACAGGTTACATTTTTTCATGTTAATTGGATATTTCTATGTATTCTGAAATTCATTTTCCAAAATACTTAAGTCAATGACTGTCTATTTCGTAATTATTTTACCATTGCATTAGTGAGCAAACTGCATTGCAGTAGTCATTGAGGAGAAAGTAGCAGAACACATGGCTTTTTCAAGATGTTTTTTCTCTGTTCTAACATAGTTCTAAAACATGAGAAGTTGTATGGGTACACTGTTGTACTAAAATAGGTTGATAGTTTTGTAATGTTGAAATACTGCAGTAGTTTCAGTTCACCWGGAATAAAATTTTCTTCATTTGTTTCCTATTTCAGTTAAAAAAGAAAAAAACGCACACACTGTAAATCATTATTTTAAAGATCCAAAATATCGTCAATGTCTTGATACCTTTGGCATGATCTGGTAAGCTGTAGGTAAATAACCTGTTATGCAGAAAATCCAAATAGAAATACAGAGAGCAGAACTGTAATATGTAGCCCATATTTCAACAATGCTTAATAATGTAGCTAAGATGTAATGGAAAAGCTAGATCTTATAAGACCTTCTTAGACCTTCTGAGTGATAGYTAATTCAAAAAATATTTAAACTGTGATTTTGAGAGCCACATGGCGGCTTTATGCCTCTGTCCATCCGTGTAGCTCTAGTCTATATAATGTATGCRTTAAAGAGAATACTGTTCATTTTTCTAATTGTTTTTTAATTGGATGGTTATACTAGAACATTCAGTTTATTCCTGGACACATGATTTTAGTTCATCATGTGGCTTTCTTATTTGATACTGTATTCCAGGTACATATAAACTAGTTACTGCAGCCTTGTTAGATGAAATACCGTGGATGTGCATGGATAAGAGTAATAAATTTGTAGATCTCATTTCAGTGAGCTGTTTGTCATTTTATAAATCAGAAACATTTTTTGTTGAAACCACTTGTAGAATACAGTAATAAACAAGTTTCTGTAGTTTGTAACTTCTGATAACATTCTAGTTTTGTAAGTAAAAGTTCAGTTCAAATTGGTCCCTCTCTGTTGTTTGAGTTGTAACTATTGTTTATTTAATGGTGACATAGATAAGTAGTATAACATTGTACTAGGAAAAATAAGAAAAAGTGAATTGGTAAACGTTGATCATTAAACTATACTACAAAACCAACTGATGTTTTGTCATCTTTATGGTAATTATACTTCTTAGAATATTTAGTRGTATTGCAGGAAAGATGTTTTTTCTGCTCAAGTTAACATGCTTAACAAGATTTTTTTTTTAAGTTTTACCTTCAAAGGAATAAAAAAGGCTTGGGGACAAATTTAATAAAGTCATGAAATAAAGGAAATAAGCCTCCTCCACAGAGAGGAACTGTGAAATGCAGACRTGTTGCAATTTGAGATGATTAATGTTCTAGTTTGTTGAGTTTTTTAATGCATTATTGTTAAGTCCTGTACCTTGGTTAGCCTTGGTTTCTGAAGAAATCTGACCAATTTAGTTCTCACTTGTAATTTGTTTCCTGAACTACTACTACTGTGTCTGTCCTCTGKTAAAGTGTTCTGCATCAATAGTGATTGATACATATCAGATAATAATGCTGATCTTTTTTTAAAAACTGTTGCCCTTACAGGCCTGTGTAAGCTACAAATATGAATATTATGACCACAATTGGGAAACGTGTAGTCCAAAAATAATTTTACATTTTGATTTTCTTTCAGGTGAACTATGAATTATCTCTTTTCTTCTTGTTAGTTGAGTCAGTTTTGGTTATAGTGACATTTTTATAGAGAGCAGTGATTATTCTCCAGGTAATTGATACAGTTTAAACGCGTTTGGGTTTTTTTGATGCTTGCTGCTCTTTAACCTCAGGTAGAAATGGATCTTCCACTGCTAGGTGAGTTCATTAACTGGTTAAAATGCCTGAGTGGGTAACTTCCACGTGGATGCACAGACTGCGGTGTTTTTGTCCCAGTGGTGGTCTGAACGGAATGGTGAGTTTGAGACATTTTCCTCTCAAAAGCTTCAACCAGTTCTGCATCATGGGGTTGAGGAGTCATTTCTCATGACTGTGATAACTGCCTATAGCAGTTTGTAGGGCATCTTATGTAATCTTTGACATGTATTTTAAATCTTAAATAAAGTACTGCTTGTTTTGAAGCTCTTTGTAGTTGCATGGTATTRAAGCAGTATGATTTCTGTTGCTTTGAACATACTCTAGCCTGTATCTGAATTAGAAAAAGAAAGAAGTCTTAAAGGAAGGGTTTTGTATGGATTCTACTACAGCTGCATGAAATGCATACAGGTACAAGATAGTCTTTCCTGAGAACCAGTGTTCTGTAGGACCACACAGTGTACTTTTTATCCCTGTGGGCAGGTATTAATGGGAAAGTCACATTTGCTGTCTCAGATTCCTCTTACTGAGTCCATGAATTGTGAATTCGGTAGTGTATGATCTTTGAGTTCAGTACCCATTTAAAATTGGATATTAAAAAAACAATCCATCTGAAATATATATATACATACATATATATATATATATATATATTTGGACATTGCACATACCCAGACAGACTAGGAAAACATTCTGTGTACCTGCACAGGTACATGTGCAGGTATGTTTAAGTCATATGTTTTTTTCCGTGTGTCTTGGTTTTATGTTTTTACTCAACAGGAAGCTCAGATGGCTTGTAAAAAAACACCATACAACTATCAGTAATTAATATCCCATTCTTGGTCTTGTAAGAAACTAGAGGAGGCAAAGTTTAAACTGGAGGATTTTATTAAATGTTTTATGCAGGTCATGGTTGTCTTTGGAGAGAAGGCGTTCTTGTTTGTAAGCTTTGGGTGCAAGTCAATTTCTAACAACTTTTCCCRGAAGCAAAGTGCTGCATTCCTCTTTCCAGCAGGGGAGAGATCTTCTGAAAGTGGTTCTAGATCTCTTGTATTTGGTGCCAGCACTTTGGACAAAAGCTGCCTCAGTTCCAACGCCTTTGACTTCGATTGCGTTAGTAATGAGCAGGTCAGCATGGAATCAAGAACAGCGGGACATGCTATTTTAAGACCTCAYTTTCATGCAGCAGGTGATGTTCTTGCCTTCAGTAAGCATAGCAATGTAATATGAAAGATAAAAAGTGCTTTCCACAAAAACGTTTTCAAAACCTCCATCATACTGAGAGTAGGGAGCAAAGTACTTCCTGAGCTATGTACAGGGCCAGTGTGGAGGTCTGGGTAGATGGCAAGGCTTGTCATGTCCCTCTGTAGTCAAAACTCTGCTGGTGCAAAACTGCTGCTGCCGCTCATCCTGCGCTGTTGGGAGAGGATCAGGAGTCCAGCAGTGAACTCTTGCACCTGCTGACRTACTTCTCTTTGCCATCTCTATCATTTTTCCAGCTGATGAGAACGAAATTGTAGGGAGGTTCTGCAAGCCTCCCGCAGAGGCATAGTTTCAGTGGGTTAATTGGTTCATTGGTCAGGTTCTGGCCGTTACAAAAGTCTAAAAATTATTTCAAGCTTCAACATGTGAGACATGCTCTTTCAGTGGGAGTTGCTGTGGTTACCACACCCTGTGAATCACAGTGCAGTGTGGGGATCYGTTCAGAGCCATTGCATTTTGGATCACTGGAAATGGTTGTTTCTTATATTCAGGCACCTTCTGAATCCAGGAAAGATTTGAATTCCTCTTCTCACTTGTTTAAATGCCTTGATCCAGTTGTGAACTCTTGTGAAGGATGCTGCTAATCTTTTCTTCATTCTGAATTATGGGGTCTTTGGTTTCACTGGTTCAGTTTCATTTCTGACAAGTCTTTMCTGGTAACTTGTTGCCTGACTTCCAGTTTAGAAACCTATAGCTGCTTCACTAATCTGGGGTCCTCCAAACTAAGGATCATCATGTCTGTCCATAATAGTGTTTATACTATGAAAAATCCGATCTTGGAGGTGTAGGCCTTGTTAGGGCTCAAAATACGTTCTTCTGGTCTCTAATACAAAGCTAGTTCYATTAAAATAAAAACACAAAAGCAACCAGCCAGCAACTGGACTGATGCTGCAAAAAGTTGTATTATTTGCCACTGTTGTAGTCATTGCCATGGCTTTATACAGGAGATTGCAGATGATCTGAAGATCCTTGTGGAATGGAGCAGGATTCCTGGAGTCAGGTGGGCAGTTTACATGCGTGTCTGGTATAGCAGTGAGCCAGGGATGCCCTTCGTTGCAAAATGGGCTTTGGGAGTTGGTTCTGGGTCAGCAGCCTTGCACGGAGCTGAAGGGCTGCTCATTTGGTATGTTTTGCTAGGTTTTAATCAAGAAGACAACACTGAGATACACCCTCTTGATTAAGGCACCTGGATTTATCTTAAAGAATACAGGATTGAACAGGTAATTACTGCATAGGTTCTGCACTGATGGATTTTTAAATTATTCTGAAGTTAAATAACTATAATGTGAATTTCAAAGGCAATGCAGTCTGCAGATACATGGTTGCTGATAAGCTGCTTAAATTGAAGTCAGATTACTTCTTCCCCCTCTGCCCCCCCACATTATGGTCTGCCTCTGGTGTAATACAGTTACAAGTGACTTTAAATGGTTCATGTAAGAGCATTGAGTGCTTTTACGCCATGTGGTGATAGACATTTTTAAAATAATATAGTTTTCAGAGCTCAGTCTGAATTTTTCAGGACTTAGAGAAAAATGTCAGGAAACAGCGTTGAATGTCTGTGGCTGTCCTACCTGAAGTCAGCCTGGCAGAGGAGGGGAGGACTTCAGCTGTTCAACACCTATGGGACAGAAAGTCTTGTAACCATATTCATACTACCTTGAAACAAAATTTTTTCCAACTTAAAATGAGTACTCATTTAGTATAACTTTCTAGTTACTAAATACTATCAAAACCAAATTTAAGTTGGTTTTACTAATATAGATTTTTATTGTAATATGTAATTTTCTTGACAAGAAATCTCTTTACTACATTATTTTTGCGTTATTACAAAATACTACACTATTTTTTTTTTCTTCCGGAAGAACGTTCCTGTGGAAAGGAAATAAGACTAAACTTTGAAATCTGGAATAGAGACTAAACTGCTTTTCATTTACTTTTCTACCCTTTGAGATGCCAGAAGCAATTTCCTCTCGAAGCTGACTTCCTTTCTGGAAATGATTTTCGTCTCCAACCATGTTGAGGCTCTTTTCTCATTCTCTCCTTCTGACTAACTTGCTTTTTCTCCTCTGACTTGCTACTGCATCTGAGTAGATCTTCTGGAGGTAAGTAATTGCCTACAAGTTTCTCTCTTAACTTTCAATTTCAGTTCTTTTTTTTTTTTTTTTTTTTCTCCCCTTCTCCTCCTTAGCCAGTCAGTCTAGAAGGACAAACAAAGCACTATTGGTGTCCTCTGCAAGAGAGCACTGCTAGGGGGCTGGCTGTAAATTTGACGTGGCATGGAAAATCTCTGCTAGTTTGTAGCAGCTCTAACATTGCTGGGGAATCAAGCCGACTTTTGCTGAGTTTGTAGCTTGAAGACATTACGGGCTTAGTGTTTATATGCAGAAATGAATAGAAAGGACTTTCAGTTTTTACCTTGGGAATCAGAATCTTTCTGTATCTGGATTTATGGCTAATAGAAAACAAAGGGAATTATTGTGGATTTGGGGTTTTTTTTCGAGAGAGAAACAGATCTTTCTGCCCCCCCCCTTTTCCTGCAACTTAATCATTTGCAGATCTTACCATGGGGTGCGGACTGAGAAAGCTGGAAGACCCAGATGATAGCAGCCCTGGAAAAATTTTTTCTACATTGAAGAGACCACAAGTTGAAACAAAGACGGATTCTGCTTATGAATATGTATTGCTGGATTTTACTTTAGAAGGTATTTTTTTCTGTTTTATCTTTAATATTTTGAGAAAAGAAGGGAGAGTATTTCACTTAGTTAAGCTTAGACACTTTTATCAAAGCTAGCCAAAACATAAGACTTTTATTTTGAAATACAAATCATGACAAAGGYCTTCAGTTAGATAAAATTACAATGGAAACTGCTGAAGTATTTTTAACAACAGAGCTCTCCAAATCACACAACTRTCCTTGTTAAGGAAGCTGGCTAAAAGACTGCTTGAGAGTTTTTCCTGTGAGTCAGATACTGCCATTCTTGCTCACTTTGAATAATGGTTATCTGAATTTGGTGTGACTTCACAAAATTTACTGTGCCCAAGCAAGGGTAGTAGAATGCTCTGAGTATTTTTTAAAACGTATTCAACTTCTGAAGACAGATTGTCATTGTCCT
This sequence comes from Rhea americana, assembly GCF_003343005.1. Taxonomy (NCBI): domain Eukaryota; kingdom Metazoa; phylum Chordata; class Aves; order Rheiformes; family Rheidae; genus Rhea; species Rhea americana. Next base: position 6,590,229 of record NW_028185594.1, read on the forward strand.
TATTACTGTATGCAGAAATAAGTCTATTTCTTACATATGTACCAGGGATAGTTTTCCCTCTTGCCACTACCGCAGTGCTTTGGTAGATATTTTAATAAGAATGTTCTACTTTCATCTTATAGTATTTTCAAAATACTTTATTTGTAGTTGCTGAATAGTCTTTTGAAACTGTGGCCGAAACGAAATAAAATTTGTATGCGTAGCTGGAGGCAGACGGTGCTCCGTGGGATACTTCCTTCCAGAGGGTGTCCCGTCTCTAACAGAGCAGCTCCCTGTTCCAGAAAGTTGAAAACATAAACAAGCCCAGATGGCTGCCCTCTGAGCACAGACAGCTCAGTTTTGTAGTCACTTTGTAGTAACTCACACTTTATAACAAACAAATCTACTGGAAGTTCTTAAGAGYGAGGATTTAAAGTAAGTGCAATAGCTGGAAGAAGGATATGATAAAAGGGAAAAAGTGTTGGTGTATGTGTTGTTACTTATTCAGGAACTTTTTCAAAAACAAAACTTGACCTCCACTTAGTTTTCTTTTTGAATTACTGGATTGTAGTAATATTTTTTTTACTTTATTATGTATCAGCCTGTTTATTGAAAAACTGTAAGATTATTAATAGAAAGAAAACACATTAGTAAGTTATAGTTATACTTGGTAACCAGCAGTATTTGTAGCTCTGTTTAATTGCACATATGAAGATGAGTTGCTCATTGATTTGTTCTGTTTGAAGAAACAAACCTTTCTTTGTGTTGAGTAGTAGTAGAAGTAACGTACTGGAAGTAAAGCTGGGCTTCCTAATGCATACATTAATTACCTACTAATGTACTACTAATAAAAAGGATAATAAAACTTAATTTTATTGAAACTGAAGTGCATTTAAAGTTCTTAAGTAGTCAGTGTTCCAGATAGCTTTGCTTTATTTTGAAGTAAYATATTTCTGGGAAGTATTATGAAAAGGATTTGTAAAAAAAAATTGTCACTTTTAAGCAAAGTACACATCAAACAAGTGCAAATAAAGTTGTAGCTCTGTATTATTTTAGTAACATATTACTGCAGTTAAAAAAATTCTTTTCATGTTTAGTATCATATTCAAAACTGCTCAGCTTCAATGACATACTATAGAATTCTGAATGCTAAGTCACATTGACAGTGTTCAGCTGTAGATAGTAGCCTAACTTTTTGGGGTTCCTAACTGTAGGCAATTAGGTTTGTAAACATAGGTATCTCTTTGTAAAATAATTTTAGTTGTATATGCATATTTAACTTTACAATATTTTTTTCCTGTGGAGTCTCTACTTTTTGAGCTCAGATTGTGAATACAGACAAAATAAAATTGTATGTAGTCTTTCTGGAGGCATTTCTGAAATTTGTTTGCTTATGAAATGTGGAATTTGGCTAAAGTACTGTAGGGAATATAGTGGAATGTTTTTTTTCCCTTTGCCATCTCTTAACCCGTTCAACTCAATCCCACATATTTGTTGCCACTCTARGATCCTTGGACTAAATGAAGCTTTTTATCGCTTTAGAACAAAGTTAGTTTTCACTCTGCTGTGAAATTCTGTTAAGTCTTCAGGACAGTCTTTGCGGTTTCTAGAGCAAGATCTCTAGATCTTCCCTAACATCTAGGATTCCTGTTTGTCAGAGTGACTTTTTACCCCTAAATCCAGGATTTGGTACTAAGTAAAACATAGAAAACCCTAATTTAGTATATGTGTCTACATTAAGATAGAAGTGCAGCAAGCATACATGCATTTTATTTTAATTTAATATGCCTTGTTCTCCCTTCATGATTTATGCTGTGTGAAGCCCCAAAAAGTGGCTGTTGGGGAAACTATTGGTAGTCCATGGTCGTCTTCCAAGCCATGGCACAGATTAGGTCAACCATGCTGTAATCTAAACCTGCTGGCTGGAGTCCTTGAGCARCTTAACTAGTTATCAGTGATGTATTGTACTTGGCATCTCCCCTGCTTGTCCCCCAGACACTCCCATCCCTATGGCAAGAATCAGCCTCAAGTCCCACGGAGGTTCTTCTGCACCACACGAATCCCTAAGAAGAAAAGCACAGCCAGTATTTTGCTTTGGAGGAGTTGCATGGCACAAAGGAAGTGGAGCAGAAGAATCTCCAAAGTGTAACTTTAAGTGCTTGTTAAGAATTGCAGGTTTTATAGTCTGAATCATGAGATTTATCTGTTACACAACAGCTGCTGTTTTTTTGAAACTCAATTTAAACACAAAGTAGGAATACCTAAAAATTTTCCTACTTGAGCAGAATGCTTCTGCCTTTTCCAAACTCTCCTGTTAGGGAAAAGAAGGAATATCAATGCAAATATTTTTCATTTCAACCCACTAAAATGACATGCTGTGAAGCTCTTGTTTATCTGAATATGTATAAAATGCTGATTTTGTCATCTTCAATTTCTAAAGTTAGCTGTACAACTAGGAAGTTAGTTGTAGTTCTGTTATTCGTAGACCTATTTCGGTTACCTGTTGCAGGAGAACACATCAGGATGGAAATTTTATTTATTATTTAATGTAGTTGCAGTTGGTAAAGTGATGATCATGTTGCGCACGTACCTGCTTTTCTTGGCAGATGTTGTAGAGTAGTTATCTCTTCCATATATTTTTAATGTCTTCTGAATTTACTACAAGAGGACTTACAGGATAGTGGCATTATTATCTGGGACAAATACCATCAACCACTGTGAAAGGGAGGTTTGTAATGTGCTTTCCACTGTAAAAGTATGCATAAGTATTCCTTCTGCAGTACAACTCCAAAAGTGACTAGTAAGATAGCACAGGAAAGTGCAACAGCCCAGTCCTGTGTCTGAGAGTGGCAGAGTTTCTGTGAATTGGATAAGTTTGCTTGTTACCAGCAATAAACCTTTTTATAGAGGGGAAATAGTCTAGAGAGATTGAAGCTGAACAGAACATGACTCACCAACCAGCAGAATTCTAGCTCGGTTAATTAGATTTTAAAAATATTGGCAAAGAAAATAGATAATAGGTTTATTGTATTGTAAGCCAGTAAGCTAGATCTGTGACTTTGTGACTTGCTGTGTCTTTGATAAACTCCTTAAATGCTGTGTTAGTGCACATCAGTTTTGTAAACATTAGTGGCCAGGTAGGTAAAAGACGAAATTAAAACATGAACTCTAAGGAATATATTTGCAAAGTGATGAATGAGATTTATTGCATTTACCTGTTTGGGGGGTTTTCTTTCATATCAACATTTTTAATTGTAAAATCAAGGAAGAAAAAATGAATTTACCCTTCTAGGTTTTGTTGTTCRGTCTTAAAGAGAATGTTTGAAGTATTACATTTAAATGTTTGTATCTGCCAAATAAGCAGTGTGGATCAAGAACTTAATTCCAGTTCAGCTGAACACCAGTAATGTCTTCCCTTATTTTAAAGCACTGAARGTCTTCCAAAGCGTGGGAACTGTCAAAATCCCCAAAAAGTACTACATCACTTACAGCAAGGGTCACAGAGACCGTCATATGTCAAGCCAAACTTTCTCGTYACAAGAGTTCACATCTGTGATGGATGAAAAATTCAGTGTTGGCAGATAAATACTGGCAAAAGTATTCTTCAGTTACTGTCCATATATAAGTGTTGGTCATCTGCTTTGCAGAGGTTCTGAGAGCATCTAAAATTCCAGCTGGAGTTGAGGGGAACAGGAACTTGCACATCAGTGCAAGTCAGAAATCTGTGCTGATATTCAGAAGGACCCTACTTAGAGATAAGTAATGCCAGGTAGCTTATTACAAAATTATTTAGTTTAAAAAGGAATTGGGACTATGTTAAAAACATGGTTTTCTACATATGATCCATAGATAATTTTAAGGGTTTCMAAAAAAGAATTTAAGAAAAACAAGCTAGTTTTTTCTAGGCTTAACTTTGTTCTAAATGAGTCTACATCTCAATTAGGAAAAAGATAAAAAAATACTGCTTCAGTATGTCTAAGGCTTTGACTAGAAAAAGATGTTATTCTGTTAAATTGAAGACTGTTTTGTGTTTGGATGTTAATACAGTTCCTGTGTTAGCTTGACAAAGCTACATCCAACAGGAAGGTATTGTCAAATGAATTACAAATTAACCCCTCTATTTAAAAAATATATATATATTATTTTTATATATACATACACACACTTCAACTAGTTGAATACTTAGCTATGAATCTGCTCTTTAGTGTATGAAGAGGACTGTAGCTTTTCAGTAAATGCCTTGGGATAGAAACTAACTGAAAGGAGTATCTACCTCTGTAATGCATAACGTGCATCTTTTTTGTGCTTTCAATGCTTTTAGCTTCATCAAATCCAGAAGTTATCAAGATCAGTTCTGTGTTGGATATAGCATCAAAGGTGGAAGAATATTACAACATAGGGTATGTCGTAGGAGCTGTTCATCCTATTATACTGCCGATTGGACGTAGAAGGCATTTTCCTGCAAGTCATATGTATCGCGTGGTGCTTTCACGATTAAAATTAAGGTAAGAGGAATAATTTAGAATACGTTGGTTCATTGCTTATTGAAGCCATTTCTAAGTATTGCTTACATGCATAATATTATTAACTTGAAATAAGCACCTCAAAGAATCAAATAACCATTCTTTGTCTACAACAGTGAGCAACTTGTTAGCATTATTTTTTTTTTAATCCTGAACATTTAATAGAGTAACACTTAGTTTGCATTAGTAAGTATCCAAACAAATCCAAAGTCTGTCTTACAACAGAATTGTAAAACACGTTTTACAATTTACCTTATTTTTAATAAATATTTATAATAAGGTACCTTATGTCTTAGAACCCACTGCAGCAAAAAGCTAGGAGAGTAATAAGCTTTTAATTCCCTCTCATTCATTTTCAAAACTTCAGTATTTAGCTTTTCCCATAAGAGTATTGCTCCCTGAAAATCACTAAAGTATGAAATACTTTCAGCTTGGTCGAGATAAAGTTTTTTCTTCATTCTTATAAAGAAACAAATAATCGTTCTGTGATTTTGTGGGGAAATGTGTATAAAAAATTATTTTAGTCACTGAGGGAATATAAAAAATTGCTTTTGTCACTGAGGGAAAGTCAGGAGCTTTTATATTCCTGCTCTGAGATCTTGTTTATTGCTGTTATTCTCACAGCGTTAAAATCACCATGTGATCATACAGAAGATTTACAAACAAGTGTTACTCTTCGTTCATTTGAATGCAGAGTAAAGAAGAACCTTTTGTTCTTAATTTGAATAGCTAGAAAAGTGGATTTCTTACTTCATTCAGATCTCTGATGCTTCCCCTTCCTTTCTCAGTCCTGGGGCAATGCACAAAGGCTCTCAGTTTCTTATGGAAGGCTGGATAGACATGAATCTGACGGTGCCCCTTGCAGCTCTGCTAGTACTTCTATAAAACATGGTTCACTTCAGAGAATTTCTYGGTCAGATGCCTTACTTAAACAAGCATTGTCCATGGCATTTGATGTCATTTGTTAATGAGAGCTCATACAACTGACTTTCATAAAATTCATCTGCAACCAGGTGAATGTTGTTCACGTGGACAAATGCTCAGAGAAGCAAGGCAGAATATTGCTCTCGAGCTGACGTTGCAACGCACAACTTCCACAATTCAGTTTATTCCTGTAGCTGCCGTATGCTTACGAGTTTGTGATTTGAACCTTTATGCCCTTGAATAAGAGAAGGACAAAAACCTGCACCATCCAAATTCAACTTCTGGATACAAGTTCTCAATTTCCTATGCAAATGTCATATGTATCTGTGGTTTTCCTGTAGACAAATGTACCTCAGAGTTCTCCAGCTGCTGTTTGGAAAGTGACCTTTAACAGCTTTCACTGATGTTTCATTTTAAGGCAAAAGTTTGCGTGAAAAAAACACTGAAGAAAATACCCTTCTGTTGTAGATGTACACCARATGTTGTTGTCCAGGTAACAATGGTACTGGCYTTAGCCAAAATGATTCATAATGTTYTTGAACATTAACTGGGACTCAAAGCATTTAGGATTCTGAAACCTATGAGTGACTCAAACACCAAAACTCACCAAAAGTGATTATTACTGCATTGTATTTCTAGTATTTGCCTACACTGCTATTTCATAAAATAGTTGTGACTGTGCTCAAATTTCAAAACTAAACGGCGGCCTATTAACACTTGTGAAAGTACCATTTCTTTTCTTAGTATTTTTTTCCTACAAAACCTGTTCTGTTTTGTGCGTACTACATTTATAGCTCACATCTGTATTTTTTCCATTATTAGAGATAGATGTTTTAGATTTATTTGCTATGAAAGCAAGACTCTTTAAAAAAAAAAAAAAAAAAAAAAAAAAAAAAAAAAAGTTTAGAGGTTTTTTTTCCTGTTCAGTTCAGTTTCCAGGAAATGCCATGAGCAGCCTTCAAGTGAAATATATATTAAATATTTTTATTCTTATCCTGACACTGTAGTACGCAGTACCTTGCTTCATGTAAGACACTAGATGAAACAAAACACCAAAAAATGCTCACTGAGTTTTAAGCAGAAGTATGAAAAAGTATTGCCAGATTTCATTCATAATCTTTATTCCAAAAGAAAAGAAAAGAATTCCACATGCAAGCATTTGTACAAGTTAGCAGCAAACTACTGACAAAGACTGCTTTCTTTCTGTGTTCTAGCCAGAAGCATACAGCACCCAGAGGACAAAGGCACCCCAGGCTGGTGATTGAGGAATGTCCTTTAATGTGTGAAACACTGACAAATGAGGCAGTGAAAGAACTGTTAGAAAAGGTATTGGAGTGTTTTTACCCAAACTTCTCACAGGATTTTTATTTCTAACATAGATGTAATTTATATTTAATGATTGAGGGGCTTGAATGTGAGTGGGTTTTTTTCTTCTAGTTTAGAATTTTAACTTTATTTGTGCTTTATATAATCTACCCGTTCTTTTCTTAATGTGAAAAGAGTTATTTTTCTTCTTTAAATGCTTTTTCTAATTTAGGATTTAGTCCTGTGTTCTGTAAAGTTTTGGGGGACTGGACATTTATGTTACTGGAAGTAGAATCGAGCCTAAACTTTGAATCAATCTTTAAAGATTTTAAAATATTAATTCTAGAAAAAACTATTCTGCAAGCATTTTTTTGAAGTTTTGTGTTGTTCTGTGTTAAGCAAGGTATTCATAACGAAATTTTTAAGAAAGGTTTTTTCATTTTTTTAATTACAACAAAAATACAAAATACACAGTAGTTTTAGTACTTTGCACTTCTTTTGAAAATATTGTATAGTTGAAGAAAACTAAACTTACTCTACAATGCAAGCTGTTGTTCTGGTTCTTTTGTGTTTCACTTCCTCTGTAAAAYTGAAGACTTACCGAAACAGGAAATTATTGTTATTACAAGAGTTAATGATATCTTTACATTAGTTACTAAATAAAGAAGTTGAGGAAAAAGTGTGAAAAAGTGTATTGGAAATATTTAATGATCTTTGAAATTATCAAAGAGATGCTTAAAGTTTTTAAATGGCTTGTTTTGAAATTGTGTTTCAGGTGTTTCAGATTTAAAATTGGACTCCAATACACATTTATACCATATGTGCATTGCCAGGTTGTCTGTATAGTGGGACAAGACAAATATTTAAAGAAAAAATGTGGTTGAAATTAGCAGTGATTCAGTCTTCCAAGGAAATCTGGAATATAAGAACTACATGAAAATAATTTGAGTTTAAAATGCTCCCAGTGTTTTAAAAAGACTGAGTCAGTAATCCAGTGTAACCTTATTGTTTTTGAAAGACCTCCTGAGCCTGCAAGACTTTGACACTAGGAAGAAAAAAACAAAAAACAAAACCTGAAAAACATCATATTACCTCTTTTTCCACATGCTGCTTGTCATRTTTAAAATTTTTTTGGTTGTCTTAGAAAAACAGCTGCTCTGTGCAGTCACAATAATGGCTGAATTTTGGGCAATTGTAAAATCATTCCTATGCATCGGTAATGGTGATAAACAATAACACTTCAGTCTTTCATGATACTAAAAAACGCATGGTAGCACCATCAGTTGTTTGAGTGTTACCAAATCTGTCAACTGAGTAGTTCATATGGGTTAAGTCGGGTAGAGAGCCTTCCCTCTCTCCCCTAACTTTTTTCTAGATCGGGATTTGTGTATCTCCCTGCGAAGACTTCATTGCTCAGTGGATTTGGTAGCACAGGATGTCGGTGGGATCGCCTTCCTAGGCTACAGCTTATCCCAGCAAAAAAAMCAGCCGTATCCCACAGCTGCCACGTACTCTAAAGTTGTATTTCAACACCTCAGTGAGAAGAGAAACACTGTTGGCTGGAAAAGAGTAAAGAGGATTTTCATCTGCTTCCCCCTGTACCTTACAATGGCAGGGAGGAGTGGGACGTTAGAAAATAATAGTGAGGCTAAGTAGCCCATAGAGGAACCAGGGAATGATAAATCTTAACACAAGATAAACAACAGGTATTTCTGAAGTATTTGTGGTTAGTAATTTTAGTACAATTAGTACCACATACATTTAGAGGAACAATACTATTTATTGTGTCAGTATCTTACTTATCACTAAGACACAGSAAGTAAAATACTTTGGTTTTGTTCTAAATGAAGAATTTTGTATATGCTTAAGTTAGTACCAGTACTTGCCACCTTCCTTGACCTGAGCACAAAGGCACTCTGGCAGGCTTCTATTTGCTTTAAAACATGGGCAACCTACAAACTACTTTATTATAACACAAAAGATTGCATCCTTATATTTTCTTGAAAGTCAGCAATCTAATTAAACAAAACATATGTAGAGATGCTTTTTAAAAAAAAAAAAGTTATTCACTGTCTTAAAATCACTTACCAGTTAACTTTCTGTGGTAAATGCAGGTTAATGAAGCCGCTAAAAGAGGAAAGAAGTTTGTGGGATTTATAACACAACATTTACCTCAACCTAAAACCTGTAATGGAACAAACACCGATGGAAATGCAGAGTTGGAATCAACGCTAGGCAGGAGAAACAGGGAACACAGAAGAAAAAATTCTGACGAAAACTACAAGAGCTGGAGTGAGGGGACACTGAGTGGTCAGTCATCTGAGAGTGGGATAGAGGAGGAAATGCAAGCAGAAAGCAGGCTGTCACCGGATACAGATGTCCAGTTTGGAAAAGAAGGCAGCCCTGTTAAACCACGAAGAGGAGATGGTAGTAAATACTATTTATTTATTGCAGAAATAAGATATTTTATAGAGTTATCTTTTTTGGCTTAAAAAAAAGCATTGGAAAAATAATAGAACAGCATATTTTATCAAATACTAGCTTTGGAAGACACTGCTTACTTAAATGTATGCTTATTTCAGAAAACATTTCCAAGAAGGAGCCAAAAGAAATACTTACGTTCTGCACTGTATATGTGCACTGTGGTAATGTGTAAAAATGATATTTTCATACAGACTATTTTAAATGTACTGTTAAAGTTGTAGTTTATRAAATGTGTAAAATTTTCATTTTAAATCTGGTGCTTGATATGTAAACAACAAATATGTGGCTGGAAGAAAGTTTCGTCTTAGAACGATGTACCTGTTCTAAAACTTTTTTCCCATATGTGTTAGTTTTTACCTACTCTTAGTATTCGACCACAAACTTCAAATGTGTTTGCAAGATGGTGCTATAATGATTACAGTTCTCTTGCCTATTTTAAAACTCACAACAAAGGAATCCCCTTAGGTTTAGTGCTACTTCATGCTTCTCCTCAACTTTGTTACAAAGTGAATTTGCATTGGAGAATATTAAGCCTTAAAAAGTTGTTTAAGGAGAAGAAAAACTAGTAGAAAACCTAGTTGYAGAAGACTATATAAACTATATAGTGTAGTCTGGGCAAGATGCTGTCTAAAACAACGTCTTCTGACACTAAAGCATTAAGGCCTTCTCTTTTGCTGGGAAAATAGGTGAGAACTTGATTTAAGTAATCTAATGCATGCGAACTAATGCTAAATAGCACTATATTGAAAACAAGGCAGAATGGTATTTCCACATAAGTGGAGGAAAAGATTACGGGAAGGACTAGAGTTTACCTTGATCTCATAATTCACATCGAATCAACAAACTGTCTGGTCTGTACTGGGATTTTACTCCCATGTTTGTTAGTTTCCGTCATGAAGATAAGCCCTTTCCTGGGAAAGAGAGTAAGTTCTTGAATTATTTTATTTGAATCTTTAATTTCCTCTGTGCACTCTTTTTCTTTTCTTTTTTCCTCCTCCCTGAGTGACTTTCCTTCCTGATTGTGAGGGGAAGGTATTGAGATTACATTTTGACAAAATAGGTTCTTCCCTGATGTGCCATCCGGGTTTTAATTGCTCTCAAAAGCAACCTTTTCACATCCCTGTTAAGAGTTAAGCACCCTCTCTAGTTTGTGGACTGCCAGGATAATGACTCTAGGCACTGAGATAATCAATGTCCCTCTTATTTCTAACACTTGAATTAAAGCAGTTCTCCTACAACATGCTGAGCCTTTGTGGCGTGATCTATTAAAGCTTAACTCTTTCCTTACAGCTTGAAATAGTGTTGAAATAGTGGGGTTTTCATATATAGCAGAATGTAAATCTTGTAATTAAAAAGTGGAAAACTTTTGATTCTGAAGCTCAGAGCAGGTTCTGAACAGAGCTTTGATCAGGCCTGTTGGTGTAAMTGAGTGGATTAGCAACCTGTGCATTTCCTAAAGGCAGAGTTGTCAGGAAATTCTTCAGAAAGTTTTGGCAGGAATGTGCCTGTCTGCTCTGCTACTAGTCAAGTACTCACTCAAATTACGGGGGTTTGTAAGACAACTTCTGAAAATTTACCCCCTTTGCTTTGCAAATGTTTTCTGCAATCATCATTTTTTAAAAAATGATGGTGTGAATTTTTAAAGAAACAGTGTTACATGCATGCAGGTATATACTGCCGCTTCAGTATGCCATGTTCATCTCAGTCTGCACTCAGAAGGTAGAAAAATTGTGTGTCTGAGTGCCAGATTTGGGGAATGATAACCTGTGAGTTTTGATTGGTTATGTTTATCAGAAATTTGTCTCCACCAGCAATATTTTTAAAAGTATAACTAAATAAGCAGAACTTACAGGTTTCGTTGTACTTTGGTGCAGTGTTAGGGTTGTATCCTCTCASTCCTTTGTAAATGTGCTTACAGAAACAGGCTTGCTGCAGTACATAGGAAGGGAAATCAACTGTACCAGGATAAGCACACTTATGCTAATATAGCCATCTATGGAGGTGACACAATAAAAATGTATTCAGAAAGGAAAGGCATCTCTTGTCACTAGAGCTCAAAATTTTGTCCTGAATTCAGTGTGCCTCGTTCCAGGCATCTGATGTCACTGGCAGAAGTGCCACCACCCTAGACCACTCATAACAAGTAGAGGTACTTCAGAGATCAGTTCACACTGCTTACGGTGGAAAATTACCCTTTGGAAATCTCCCTCGGTTCGTGGAAAATTACCCTTTGGAAATCTCCCTCTGTTCGTGGAGCCCAGCGGGACTAGCCTCCCTGCTGGCATCATCTAAAACAAGTTCCTCTATTTTGGCCATGTGCGTACTTCTGCTTTCTAGAGCTTGATGCTGATTCAGGCTGCTTGGAAATGGAAATATTGGACATAATTTCAGGACCTTTTTATTACGATTACTTTTATCTTACTTCCCCAAAACAGCAGCAGACATATATATGAGTGTATCTGTATAATGTTCCTTTTTTAGAGTGTGTATGTTTAGCTAAAATTTTAACTAATCAGGGTTTTCCTGAAATACTGTGGATTTGTGAAATTTAGTTCTTTTGATGAAAGTTTGTTTGTGACTGTTTTTGTAACAACTGTAGTAATACCTAGGTATAGAAAACATTTGAAGTTGYGCACATTTTGTTGTTTATCTTCCACTCCCTCCCCCTTCACCCCCCATTCATCAGTTACTCTGTGGAAAACCCCAATAGGCAGCTAGTTAAGCTGATGGTTAGGCCATCTTCAGAAGAAGATGGGTACAAATGRTTGCTATACAAAACATTCCTAATGTTTAAAAATTCAGAAAATTGTCTTTAATCTTCAGTTAGTTTTGTGTATTTGTAGTCAGAAGTTGCGTGTGTAACAGAGATGAAGTTTGTTCTCTGCATTTTCTCTTGCTTCTGCTATATTTCCAGTACATAACACCCCCCCCCGCCTAAAGGTCCAATGACAACCCAACAGGAATACGTTCAAATTGTTCTTACATTCCCAAGCATGCCCCCACCACCACCACCTTCTTGAGTGGGTGAGGGACTCCAACAGTAAAGCTGTATCAGGAAATAATTCTTGGCACTGTTTTTTAGCATTAGGACACTAGACTGAAGTAGAGAATAATAAAAAGACAAAATATTTTTAATCACTGGCTTCATTTTTCTTTTTTTTTTTTCCTTTTTCTCTTAGATAAGCTCTATACAGTCTTCAATGTTTTTGATGATGATTCTACTTGCTGGACCTATCATGAGGGCAATTTGTCTATGAAAGTAACAAGAAAGGGACCAGTTGTTAGCACACTTGAAGCGGACTGGCTGGAACTAACCACATTTTATTATAAACAAGGATTGTCCTTAATTGACTCTTTTGTGCAATGGGAAGCTTCTAAAGGTAAGTATTATTTCTGAGTATTTTGAGGCTTGTGCTTATTTATACAGGTCTACTTATTTTGCATAAGAAAACTATGTTTTGCTGCTTAAGATGAAGAGCAAAATATAAACATGTTCAGGTAGTATTGTAAATTTGTAGAATCTAATACCTGATAAAGTGTTTTCTGGATAGCTATAGCTTCAAATAATTGAAATATCTATTTTTTTTAATCAAATTCAGGATTTCTGAAATAGAAAAGCAGAGTAGCATTATAATGGAATAAAACTTYTGTTCTCATGGTCTTTTTCTTGTTTTATTTATTTAAAATGAAAACATTGGGAAGAAATATTTAGATATATTTTTTTCCTGGTGTTTATATTGTGCTGCTACTCACTCAAGGTGCAGTCTTGCACTTCACTCAGTATTTCTAATGAGACAAAAAAGCATCTTCAGTTCTTGCTGTGCTTCCTTAAGTCAAGGAAGAAAGGAAGCCTTTCCACAATTCCTAGTTTCTTCAGTTCTTCGTTGGGCTTAAGAATTCTTTCCAAAACCCCAAATTGCTTTAAAAATTTACTATTTACTATTGATTTTTATCTAGCATCCTTATGTAGTTTGTTCTGGACAGATCTGAACATGTGCATTGAGTAGAGAGATTTGCTTCTGTGCTTGTCCTCCAAGATCTCTTCATGTAGCTGGGAGAAGGATCTCCCATGGTGTCTCCTGTTTCTTTGGCTCTTCTGCAAGGATCTACCTGCTCTTTTAGTACTCGCTCAAATTGCTGTGATGATAGAGCTTCAGAGCACTGGATTTTCTTGTGGCTTTTCAAATATCCTTGTGCATTATGACAGTATCAGCTCAGTCTCTGTTTTCCTTTGGAGAGACTCTTCTTGCTCTTTCACCATTGCTAACCTTCACCATCCCAATGAACACAGATAAGCCCCACTAGTACCATTACTGGCCCAAACCCATCACTGTGCGCCCTGCTGAGTGCAAAATGCAGTGCTTTGGCAGATCTGCCAGGCTTTGTGGTACTGCTGCTAGCAACGTTCAGCACGTCCTGTGAYAGGAGATGATGTTCATCAGCTGAAGCTCTTTGAACTCTAAAATACTGTTGTCGCTCAAGTATGTATAATTAAGAAATGTACCTGGGTTTGAACTGAATTTGTCCAAACAGCAGAAATTAGAAGAGGTGCAAAAAACTATTGTCCAATCATTTGAAACTAACATGAAGAAAATGGTAATTTTAATACTGTAATGTTAGGTGAACAGGCTAGGAGAGTCTGACGTAATTAATCTTTCTCAAATTTATTAATTATTATAATAGATATTTCATACCAAATTTAGAGTTTATATTTCACTGTATGAAATATCATATTTTGTCTTTGGCTAAATTTGTTTTAGCCTCGCTCATACTGGGTTCTAGATTGTTGGTATTCCTTCAGAATTGCTTAGGGCAGTCCAGTGTAAGTAAATAAAATACAGAACTGCTGTGGAGAAAAACTGTCTTGTTAAAAGTTCGTTGCAAATTTTCACAGACCTTAACAAACAACATATGGAAGAACTCAGACTGATTAACAAGTGCATTAATTTACTTAACAAAAATGTATTAAAATGGCTTTCATGAGTCATTTTACACCTGGTTGTTGTTTTGTTGTTGCAACATGAATTACACAATAAAGCTAGAAATACAATTGTTTGGGTTTTATATATTTTTACATTTGCTAATGAAATGTGTTTAGTTGCTCAACATAGTTGCCTCGTAGTTTACATTCGAGAGAAGGCAAAGGACTCTTCTGGTGCTTTTGCAGTGTATCTGCCTTTATGGTCCTAATCACTCCAGGACAAACTCTTTCAGTAGATACATATGCTTGGGGGAGAGATCTGGCTTTCTGATTTGAAAACAGAAGGATACTAGAGTTACTAGTCAATCATACACACTATTTTAAAAGCAGTAAAACCCAAGAATTTATGAAGTTCTTCAGATGGCATAATTGTGAAGGCTCSTTTTCTTCTTTTTACTGTGTTACTTTTATACTGTACGTTCCTTCATACTCATCAATCCATTTCTAATTAAGATATTCTGTATTAAATATGGCTTTTCATCCATATTCTGATTAAAAATAACAATTTGTATTCTGTATACCCTCTGCAAGGCTTGGGTTGATGGGGATTTGAAATTAAAATATAAATTTTTGAAAGTTAAATAATATGGTTGCTTTAAATTAAATCTTAGAAATAAAGAGCGTTCTTGAGTTTTGGGTTTTTTTTCAGTAATTTAGCTTTGAGTGTGAATCGTTATGTTTCTGTAACTCTTGCAAAGTAAATTTAGTAATTGTCAGAATATATGGAGAAACTCTTAAGTGCATCAGCATAACTATATTTACATCAGGTTGAATTTGTCAGCTGTTTCCTCTGAAATGGCATCTTTTGTGCATGTAAACAGTCTAAGGCTACTGTTTGTATTGGCCGTCTTGTTTGCTCTGAAATTTTAATTCCTATCTGTTGGAGTCCCTAGGAGAAGACWGACTCCTTTGGGGGAGGATAGGTGAGAAATCAGACCCTTAGTTTTCAATACGTTTTTTTTAGAGCTAGAAAATAACTCTCTGGAGCTATCTYACAATTCCCAGAGGATTGTTTCCAGCAGCTGCTGAAATTAATCTCTGCAGCTGCTGTCCAGCAACAGGTTTGTCGTTCCCTGGAGCTGACTGCTTTTTTCTGTATGAAGAACTAGCCCATCTTTAATGCCCAGAGTATGACTTATTAGAGATTTTGTGCTGCCTTCTCCCAGCAGTTGGTGCTTCTGGTTCTGCCCCACGTGACAGGTATGTATTTCAGAGTCGTGGGTGTGACGCTGCTGGATTGAAATAGATATATTTGAAGGCACAACCTCGTATGTGATTGGAATTCTGCAGCTGATCAAGTGTCTGTAGCCCATGTAAGAAATTAATTTAGCTACTGAGTTGTTCTTAAGCTAAAATGTTTATTCAGGAGATGAATGTTGAGGAGTACTACAGCCAGCTAAAGATTTGCCATCTAGGAGAGAAAAAGTATTTAAGGATTTGCACTCATTACTGTCATTATACTTCTTGTGTGTGCACACGCATTTCCAGTCATCACCTCAATTCTGTTTGTTTTCTTTTACACTGTGAACTGTCTATAACAGCAATTGTCCTTYTATACGTTTTAGTGAAACTAGCAAATTTTAGCTGATGCTTTAATATAAAGAAAGATAATTTTTTCAGGTCAAGCAGCTATAGAAATGCAGCACAATTTTCTTGATTGGAGTATCAATAAGGCTAAAGCATTGTCCTCAACAGAATGGTTAGATGAAGAAGTTAATATCACATGTAACTTTAGTAATTTTTTTYGAGAGGTGATTTTGACATGATATACCTTATGAAAAAAACATTTTTTCTCAAAATACCACTGAGTGGAGGTGCCCTATTTCAATAAGTATTTAAAATTCAGAGTTAATCATGTTTGAATGACAGAAAAGAAATATTCAAACCTTTTATAGGTTGACTGCCCATTTTAAGTGTCTGCCTGCACAGTGAGGAAAGTTTGAAGTCYATGAATTAGTAACATTAAGCATTCATAAATTTTTAGGGAGTTTTTAGAGATATTCATGTGTTTGTACCTGAAGCCATATATTCAGTTCCATATATGAGAGACTGGTAAGGAGATCYGGTAATAAGCTGGCTTTGTGCTCTAAAAGCTTCTTCCGTGATAGAAGGAACCTCAGTTTCCTGTCAAAAATGCAATCAGGTTATGTTTGTGTATATTCTAAAAATAAAATAACATGTCCAATATCTCTGTAAATATGCAGARAAGATATATACACGTAAGTATTTAAATAATCGTAACTCAAATTACATAAATTTGCTGTATGTAATATAGTAAAAATAATATGAATTAACGTGAAAAATAATATAAATAAATGYGTGATATATTTCATACTAGCAAACAGATGTTAAAAAATTTGAACTCCTTTAATTAGGGAGTTTCTGTGACTATCTGGTCAAATTCTTGTATCAGACTAGTGGCGCTCCAAAGGTTTTGTTTATCTGCTTGCCTTTTTAAAAAAAAAAAAAAAAACTTTATCCCCTTCACCTGAAACTGTGGCAAAAATAGTCTTCTCTGTACATATGTGGCATGTTAGAGAAGATTTAAATCTGATATTCTGCGGATTACTTAGTTTTTCTGGTTAAATTTAGTTTAATTTTTTCTTTTTAGTTTTCAAGATAGTCAGCTGTTGAGGTACAGCTGCACAAAAGGCTTCCAGGGTGGCTCTTAGGAGATGCAAAACCAGAAAATGAACCAGCACGTGATGCACAGCTTTAGTTTGGGCCAACTGGATATTGTCAAACTTTCATGAGAAGTAAGCCAGGGAGGTGTGCTCTGGAACTTCCTTCCCATCAGGAATCTTCTTACAATTACTTCGGTTTCAGGCTCTTCCTGTGGTCTTTTATGTATTATTTAAGTAACTGCAGCGAGGCTTTGCACTTTGTGCTTCATTTATCTTGCAGCGCTCTCCCACTGCACCAAAAGCCACATTTATTGTCAGGCATACCACATTGAAGCTGAGTAAAGAGCTTTAGCATGCTGCRGGGGATGTGTTGAATATAAGAGACCTGAATTCAGACTTAAACATGGAAGTGGCTAATGCTTTTGAGAAAATGAAGCCTATATTGGGTTTATAGCTCAATTCCTTTAGGGAAAAAAAGACTCTGGGAAAAAGGCACTATRAATCTGAGTGATTTGATGTCTCAGGTCATTTTAGTTCAGAGGACTTTCCAATAAGAAAATGTAAGCTCATGCATAAATAACTGTAAGATAGGGACTTAAAAATTTATTTCAGCTTACATTCATCTTTATTTTCACAGGGGACTACTTGCCCAAATCTTTAGAAGGATTATTTATCTATGAAGAAGAAGGTTCTGGAGTTCCAGGTTCTAACAGGAAAGGAAATGATGCAATAGTTGTTGAACAGTGGACAGTCATCGAGGTAAATTGGTGATTACTTAGAAATGTAATTTTCTACTTCTAATTTTCTTTGTTTCTTTGTTAGAATCTTTGTATGAATGTTGATAAACATTAAGGATGGTTTCTTGAAGCYGCCTGGATAAACTAGTGCTGAAGTGTTCCCTAAATAAAAGGGGGAGGAAAATAGCAACTGGAAGTTAAACAAGTAGAAAGTGATAGTGAATGAATTACATGTAACTCTGATGCACGTTCTTAGTAAAATTTTAGTTTCAATGTGAAACAAAAAAAATACTCTAATGAAGTTACATTGGGCTACCTATTACCATCATATAAAATTATTTTAATGTTCTTTAATATTTTAATATTATAAGATTATTGGTGTGAATGAGTGACATCTACAAGTAATCACTGCTGGATTATATTAAGGACTTATTTAAAATATTCAGTGGTGAATACATTTACTACATGAATAGAAACTGCACAAAACTTAGTCCTGGCATAAAAAGGTAAAATCCACTGAGGTCAATGGATTTGCTTTATTAAAGCATAGCTCTAAATTTGACTAAAAATATACAGTCTTTAAAAATATTTTACTTTGCGATCATCACTGATGATGTGTACTAAGGACTGTTTCTCTCTGAAGTCATCTTGCTTTGTTTATTTATTATTGTACAGAATTTGATTTTGAATAATTGATGTAGAATGYGGTTGCACATTATTGGTGTAAAATTTCAGAGCAATACATGCAGAAGAAAATGTCATTCCCTTCCTGAAAGATCTCTATTGCCTATGTCAAAAGCTTTTTGTCTGCCTTCAGGGAATGTGCATATGTGATAATATCCACTTTGAAAAAAGTGGGAACTGTGTGATAAAACTGATCATGAGGACCTGGACTTCACATGAATTGGCTTTTTCAGAGTGTTTTTTTTTTTTTTTTTTTTTTAATCTATGGCTTTTTGGATTCTCAGGATTCAAAAATAATATATTTTTAGATGCATATATTCTTGCTCATTTTTAGATTTTATATTACTTCAGAAAATTTTAAGATTTCTGTCAATAGCTAGGTGAARTGTTTGTTGTTCGATTGTCAAGTAAAAAAACTAAATACACAGTTGAGAAATCTGTTCTACAGTTAAACTGAAAAAGTTCTAAGGCATTAATTCAGCAACATGAACAAATTTAGCAAGTGAGATGTGTGCTTTGAAAGTTTTGCTGAATCAAGGCTCATATCTGAAGTTTTTATGCACTGCCTGTTTTTCTAATCTTCTGTAGTCTTGAACTTTTCAAATTGAAAACACTTTGAAATAGTCTCTCTCTTTATATCCGACAATACAATGGGACAAAATCTCAAAGGGTTGTTACGTTATTTGTAAATAAGAAATGAGAATAGTTTGTTACGTGTAGAAATGTAAATAGAACCTGCACAGAGTGTCTTTACTACTTTTTATAATTATTAATGTAGGGATGTGAAATTAAAACAGATTATGGACCACTACTGCACACGCTGGCTGAGTTTGGATGGCTTCTGACCTGTGTCCTGCCTACACCTATTGTACGACATGACAGGTACCCAAGCAGCAGAATATAGCATTTTTGCATATGCTCTACGTTATACATCTCAGAGAATTACCAAGTGACTGTTTTTGTACTGAAATGTAAAAGRAAAAATGTTAATAATGTTAGCTGCATATAAAACTTGAGGCGTAAGTAGCTTTATGCTGGAGGGGCTTTTATGACTATTGATTTAGGACAATTGACTTCAGTGAGTTTCAAACTAGACCAGTAATTCTCAATTTAATATACGTTGTGTATATCCAAACATGAGAAATATTTAATCTAGGAGACTTCTTAGCACAGTTAGAATCCCTAGTAATGGGCTAGCAGTGGGATTACTCGTATGCTTCAAATTTAAACAAATGTTGAAATGTTTCGCTGAAGTACCTTGGTGAGTGATTGTTTTAARACTATGGGAAAAAACAATGTTGTCACAAGACAGTCATGCACTACTTACTGCAAGTGAGGGAGGAGAATGTGCTAATCCAGCAAGTTATTGAGCTGTTTCTTCTTTAATGTAGACATTATGTTTCATCTTAAATACAGTAGCAAACTATTGGATTTCAGTTCTATTATTTTCTCATTGTGATAYTCCTTTAGATGTCTGTGGGAGATCCATGTATATAGGAAGAGCTAATTTTAACAGGCCTAAATCCCATATAATGTTCCAAACTTTCACTTTATTTATTGGAAAAGAAAAAAAGCACCATGCTTTTCTTTACAGTACCAATTTAAGAAAGCACAAATGCATCGCTAGATTAAGTTTACACAGTTTTTTGAATTCTGCTCCCATCAGATTAAGATTGCCAAAGTTTAAAAGCAAACAAGTGTACTGAGGCATGACTTAGGCCTCATTAAAGACAAAGAAAAGACACTGAGTGACTTTAGTAGTGTTTGGAYCCAGACCTCACTGTATTAAATCAAGATAGCATAAAA
Source organism: Rhea americana (assembly GCF_003343005.1). Lineage (NCBI taxonomy): Eukaryota > Metazoa > Chordata > Aves > Rheiformes > Rheidae > Rhea > Rhea americana. The sequence goes on from NW_028185594.1 coordinate 6,610,276, forward strand.
AGGATGTGAATGGAAGGTTCCAAGAGAAGTGCTCTGGGAAAATGGAGTTTTGTTCAAGTGAGTTGACATAATTAAATCAACTCATCCATGTGAGAAAGTGGTATTTCTGGTCAGGAAATAGATTTGGGGGGTTGATTCTGTATTTTATTGGGGGGGAAGGGAAGGAAGGAAGGGATGTTTATAATTGATTTTTAAACAGTTGGTTAAAAATCAAAGATAAGAGAAACTGTAGTAAAGCGTATGGCATATTCTGCTATTTGAGGAGTCTCTGTTTGTTTTGATCTGAAGTTTATGAAATTCTGAACTTACACTTTGTAAAGCCCCTACCTCAGAGAATCAATTCTTACAACATGAAACAGAGTAGTTATCCTTGAATTAATTTCTTCAAGCAAATGTCTTTGTCTAAGTGTATTAGTTTTGACATGGTGACTTGTAAGGATGTGTGAACTACTAAGCTTGGTAGTTACCATAAACAACTAGTTTCCATAAACAATTTTTTTGGACAAATCCTAGAGCTTGAGAACAGGCCTTCTGGATCCAGATCTGCTTCTTGGAAGGATGTAAGTGGACAATGGGGAAAAAAAAGTTTTCAGTAGCCTGCCTGCACTGAGGTCATAGGATGAGGGAGAGGTTTCATCCTTGAAACTCTTCCATCCTCTAAACACTGCARTGGTATCCATCCCCGTAGGGTTTGGAGAACCAGGGCAAGATTGTCCTCGGCAGCCACTTTGTGAGTATTGGGCTCTGCATGCAACAGGCAGTCTGATGCTCTCTTGTACGTCTCAGACTAGCAGAGCAAAAGCAGGGCATTTAGATGGTAAGTGCTGTAGGGAAAAAAGGAGGGCAGAAAAAGTGCTGCCGGAGGTGCTAGTGGTTCATTAGACAGGACTTGTTTCTTGAGCYGCTAAGAAGGCTCAAGGCATGGCATGAATTTGCGCTTAGTGTCTGAAGTATTGTTGCTTCCTAAATAAAACATGAAATGAGCAGCCAGTTACTAGCTGTGATCATGTAAGAGGGAATTATATGTTGGCCACAGCTGAAGTTGGATTAGTTTTGTAGCAATGCTAAAATAATTCAGATGAATATAAAGCATTTGTTTTCTGACCTAAATGGTTGGRTGGGTTTTTGTGTATGTTGTCTAATAACTGTTGTCTTAGAATAGCTTGTGAGATACCTTTAGAAGAAGCATAAATCACATATTGTGTGTATGTCTGTAGTATATCCAGCATATATATCTAATCAGATNAAAAAAAAAAAAAAAAAAAAAAAAAAAAAAAAAAAAGAAGAAGAAGAAGAAGAAAAGAAAAGAAAAAAAGAAAGTCCATGAACAAGGGAGTACTAAGAAGTCCTAAAAAACTCTGAAGAAGAATGTGATTCTGTACTGGCAGTCTGAGTAGTGATTGATAAAATACTATTTTTGGCATTGATGTTGATATTTAAAGAAGAGAAGAAATTCTTGGGTGGTTGCTATGTGTCTGATATGAAAGATGCTATTACTGTGGTGGTAGATGATGCTAAGAATGCAAGTTAAATGTCTGAATAAAGGAGGGCATTTTATGCTGCCTAACAGCTGTTCTTTCCCAGACTTTGAACTGTGACCTCAAAACCCAGACTGAATATTAACAGGCTTCAGAAACACTATCCAATAGACCATGCTACCAAAAACACTCACAATTAATGTTTTGTTCTGTCAGTAATGAACAGCATTTTGGGAAGCTCTGGCAAATCCATTTTTTTTCGTATTTATTTAAAAATAATTTGTACAATATRCATAATGAAAATTCTGTTTAAGAATCAGAAATTTTAGCAGGATAGCCTGCTCATCATTTTTATTCTCCTTTATATTTTCCCTTTTTTTCTGTTTTACTCTTCTGCTAATTTACTGCAGAACTTTCCCTAATCTGAGATCTTCTAAGATCTGTTCCTAGCCACTTTGCTCACTGCTTGCTGCAGACAAAAAATGTGACTCTCCAATGTCATTACATTTTTTAAAACAATCATATGACCTGGAATAGCTAACAGGTTCTGGAGTGTGACAGAATTATCATGCATTCAGTGTTCCTTTTTTTTCTTCTTTTTTTTAACCACATTACAATTTGAAAGAGAGTTTTAAAAATGCTATACTCTAAAGCCTATTCCTGTGTGATTTTTTTGTTGCTGTTTAAAGTTTTTCGTCTTTTTTATAGCTATTCCTCTCCAAAAAATAAAATGCCTTATAGCATGGAGTGTCAAGCCACATGATAAGTGAGTGTCATAGAGCAGTGTCTCATTTCAGGCATAGGCAGCAGTCTCTAGACCTGTTTTGTCCCTTAACTCCGACCTCATAGGCTAAATCACATCAGATCAAGAACATTTCTTTAAAAAACATTATCCTTACATTTACGAATAGAGCGATARTAGATATCATACTCTTCAGACATTGCTTTTTTTTTGTGCAATCTTGTTTGAAAAATAAGCATTTGTGGATTTGGGGGGTTTTCAGTCAGCACACTGTAAAACCTACTTAAGTTTTTCCTTTACTTAATTTCCCTGTCTTCTCCTGTCAGTTATTGTATTTTTCTAAGAGTAAAAGAAAACAGAGTATTGAGAAATGTGCAAAAATTGCTGTATCCATCTATATCTTGGATACTTAAATTTCATCAGCAGTCATTAAAGAATGTGTTCCAAGAGCATTTGAGACCAAAAAAAAAAGTACAAGATGAACCCACCATAATTTTGAGTATATAGTAAATGACCTAAGGAGCTGTATGCAGTATAGACAGCTTTAACTTACTAGGTAAATATTTTCAAGACAAGAATTTATTTGACAGATGTATTTGACAAGGATTATGCCAAATTCAGAAGGTTTATAGCTAGGATAACATCAGTTGTCATGTTAGGAGTTAAATCTGGTGATGGAAAATAACACATTAGGAAATACTTTGCTAGTAATTTAGTGCCCTTGCAGTTATTAACACATACCATAAGTTTCTAGAATTTAAGACACGTTTGTGGTCGAAAATTAGAATTCTTTCTAAGTTTCAGTTTTTCATGGATCACGTGACTTACTCTCTAAAGCTCATTACTGAAAATCTAAATACTGTGCAATTCCAGAACACTACAAACACTATTTTGAGAAATACAAACTGATTTGGTAAAAGAATTTGCTATCTTACTCCTTTTCTTCATTTTTCAGGAATTTTGCCTGACCTTAAGTGCTTCAAATGCAGAATATTTATGCATAAAAAAMCAGACTTATAGAAATCAGAGCCATTGGCAGTCATAGTTGGCAACTGTTTGTAAGGACTTACTATACACATCTTAATACAAGGACAAATTTAATGCCCATACAGCATAAGCAGACAAACAAATTACTGATGCTTTTAACGAAAGAATCTCTACTGGCCTTCCTCCCTCTTAAGAGAGGAGCCAGGAAAAAGGCTTCAGCAGCCGTATTTTGCAGTGACCTTTGTTTCCTCTCACTGATTACTGTAGTCCCTGAAAACAGGTAGGACAGGCTGTCTACAAGCACCAGAAAGCAAACAAATGAAGTGCAAAAATACTGACTTTGTGGTTATTAGTTTATCATAACAAACTGCTTAATCTAAGTTTTCAAAATGCCCTGACTTTGAGAGGCAAAGAGCAAATRTGGAGCATGAGGGAAGCGATAGAGTGCTTTATTCTAAGCTTTTTTCTAATTTAAATTCAGTGGAAATCCCACTGTCGTTCAGTTCTTTGTGAATTAAGCTCATAGCTATTTTGTCGTGTGCAGCATTTTAATAAGGTTAGACTTAGAAAATTGTTAATTTACTTATTGTCTGCTCACCATCGTGTCATTTCTCTGTTCTAGCGGAATTTGTACGAGATGAAGCTTAATGTTTGGGTTGTTTTTTTTTTCTCTCTCTCTCTCTGTTGGAATGCAGACACTGTTACAAAATAAGGCAAAGGCCCTTCCCTGTGCCCGAAACTCTGGCTTAAAAGGAGAAGTTTCACAGTTGGTACTATGGTGTGCAAGTGGAGGGTGGCAGTGGGCTTGGGCTTAACCAAGAGGAGTGAAATTGCAAGGTTACTGCTTTCCGTGTCATCGGATAAAACTGTAATCCGTTTATTTTATTTTAATGAATGGAGATAGCCGTAGCCAAATGACTTCGTTCCCCTGCCTGCCTGTGTCCCCTCGCAGGCTGCAGTTTAAGGTAGTTCTCTTTTCTCGTCCGGGGAAGATGAGCAGCCGTGACCGGAGTTAGCTGGAGTGAAAGGGGGTCTGTGAGGGGCCGCGCGCTGCCGCGGCTGAGGACGCTGGGGGCGGCGCTGCTCTGTGCGCTGCCTGAGAGCCTGCTCGCGGGAGCTCCAGTGGCTCCGTTACCCACTTCCTCCTGATCTCACGGGAGCGGCTTTCGTCCCTGGTTTTTCTTGGAGCAACTTCCTACCATTTGATTTCAGTTCGTTCCCTCTGTCCTGACCCCAGCATGAAATGTGAATTAGTTACCTCAGCTTTATACGTGTGGTTGTTAAGACTGGCATACCCACACTGAATTGTGATCGTATGTTATTTTAGTAATTCTTTCTGTAATGTTATGCATAATAATGCTGTTTTAATCATTGCTAGACTATGCAAAATCATAGATACTTGAAATGAACTCACACATAGTAATCACTATGTGTTTAAGTAGCTGTAATTGTTGTTTCTTTTTTGCGACTTTTCTTTAGTTTATTCTTAAATCTATAGTTTTTTTTCTGCCCTAGTGTTTCAGTGTCCTTTTTCCCTCTCCCCCCTAATGTGCATAAAGATCTCATTGAATACTGCCCTGAAATAGAGTAGGGGGAGAAGAAGAGGTTGTCAAAACTCACTGTCAGATATTTAGAACAGAGGAAGTTTTTTAAATCCTCACATCCTAGGGCTCTGGTCTTGCAGTTCTTGCACTCGTTTAATGACACAGCCTTGCTTTGTGGTACGTATGCAAGCAGTCTGCTGCCCTCTATTCCTGATGGAAAGTTGATGACAGCGGAGGTGGTAAATGTTCAGGAAGATGCGCTTCCAGTAGTACAAAAATGTAACGCACTTTTGAGACATTATAGCAGTAACACTTTATTTGTTTCTGAGGAACTTTTCTACTTTTTCACATTTATTTTTTAGAGCAGTATTTCCTTTTGAACAAAGTAAATGTTGCTTCTTTATGTCATTTTTACAGCAGTAACTTCAACATTGCTAAAAGTTCCAGAACTGAAAACTAAAGTTCCTCTTTTTTCTCCTCCTTAAGCTTTATTTTTTTTTCTGTTGTCTTCTCTTTTGTCCTTACTATGCATGTACTTCGCACATATAAAAGTCAGTGTCATTTACCTCATTGTGGGTGTAGAGCTTATAAAAACTGGGCTGAGGCCTTTTATTCATAGCTGGTAATACAACAAGCTTATCCCATTGTCTCGGTTAGCTGTCTTGTTACAACCAGAAAACACACTTTAGCTAGCAGTGAAGAATGTTATTTTCCATGTTGCAAGCCACAAAGAATTGAGGTATTTGAAGCTGTGGATCTGTTGAGATTGGCCCTATTTGTTRTGGTATTAATAGCTAATTATACGTTACTGTATCTTTGTCAGGGAAGATTTGATGAACTAAAGACTCTGAGGTTAAATTTCATATTTTTTAAAGGTGGAGACTTGGACTAAAAGTAGAAGCTTAAACTTTCAAGAATACTTGTGTTAAGTAACTCCAACTCATATTTAAGTAATAGAAATTCTTGTTATATACCTGTTTTCATGTGCAGCACCTTAATCTAGCTCTATGCTTCTACTTTTTTCCAAGTGATCATAGAGCTGTTTAGGAATTAACATAGCAGTAAATGACCGGTTTCTATACTAGATAGTGGATTTTTAGACAATGRCTATGATTGAGTGCAAAAAAATTTATTAGGAGAATCTTGAGATTTTCTGGTCAGGAGTGCAAAAGTTAGGAAAAACCTGTTTGTATTAATACCTTCAGTTCCTTTTTCCTCCTGTGAGGAACAGGATATCAGCCCTCCGSTCTCTTCCCGGCGGCTGAGCCTGTGGAGGTGATGAGGTGGGCGATCCGTGGCGCTGGATCGCAAAGCAGCTTGCCGGGCAGCCGCGCTTAGGAAGTCGCGTTCGGTTCCAGGCCTAGGGGTTCCCTTCGGCTAACACGACTGCTGTCTCCATCCGGGCTGCTCTGGCTCTTTAACATGCTCTATCTGATCCCAGAGTGGGAGCGTTAAAAGTACAGGTATCCCTGTCCTGTCAGTTCCCACGCCACAGGGATTGCCACCAGCAGAGGGGAGGAACTAGGTAGAAAGCTCAGCTTCTCTCTTGCAGCCTGGCTCAGGGGCCTGYCTAGTTCTTTTGTGGAAATAAAACAAGATGTCAAACCCAAATCTTTTATAATTGACAATGTTAAAGGGTGTCGTAAGATAAAGCCTGGGGTGAAAAGAGTTCGTTAACCTTACCTGCAGTACTGCAGGAATAGAGACAGTGCGTGCTCTATATGCTATAATCTATACTCTTCTGACTCGTACAGTGTAAGTATCTTTATGTACACATAATTTGCAGTTGACTGTGAAAGGTATAAGCATGTTACAGCGAATGCTACTGCCTTTAAAGTATTCAAAAATACGCTTTAAATTGCAGTGAAGGAAATCTGGCCACAAAGCAAGTTGTTTTTCTTCAGAGACCTGTAATGTGGAATTCAGCTATCCAGACACCAGAGGTGAGTAATATGTTGATGATATTGGTATAAGCAAATTAGTACTGCACCTAATGGTTGTGTACAGAAACAACATAAGCTTCAAAATTAATGAAGAAGAATGTCAAAAAGGGGTTTCACATGAGAAAATGAAGTCAAGTTTGCAGAGGGTTTTTGCGGCTGAACTGAAGGTTTCTTTTCTTGACAGATTTGCAACTTTTCTTAATTTTTTTTCTCAGCTACATAGCTTTTGCCATACTTACTTGAGAACAAAAGCACAAGCATGATAAAACCTATTAATCAAAATATTTTGTTTTAAGAAATGACTGACTCTGCAGTGGATGTGATTGGCTATGCTGTAAGTATTTCTTTGGAGGTCTTCAGTAAAGTCTTAAATGTATTGATTCAAATCCTGCATCTGTTCCATATGAGGAAAAAAACACTTTATTTTGACCTCCAGAATGTCTGTTTTCATTGCTGTACTAGAATAAAAGCTCAAGCTGCACCAGTAATACTGGAGGTTAACAGGTGAATAAATGTTAGTTGTTGCTACATGGAAATGTGTGTGACAAAAATACAGAACTTAAAATAATACCTGCAGCTGTTGGACCTCAACAGCTCCTTATTGCTTTTGAGTAAATCTCCCATAGCAGTGTTCGTGTAAAGGTACTTTGAGGATTAAGCAACTGTTAATCACAACATCCTGCTCAGAGTCAAGGTCACAGTAGCACCTGTGTACATGCTACAGTAAATAACTGTTGCTGTGGCCAGGGAAGGTGAACTTTTCTTTGCTGAATCTTTCTACATCCCATGATGGAATTTTCCTTTCATTATTTCTGTTTTTCAGTGGCAGTTCAGCCCTTCTGTAATCAAGATTCTTCTTCTATGATAGTCTTTTAAGAAGCTATGAAAACCAGGGGCATTTTCACTTGTATCCAGCATCAGATTAATAACTTTACAAATTTGTCATTTGTGATGTTATAGTGTTACAAARCAACAATACCTCTCCTCTTCCCTTTCTCCATCTGTATGTTTTGCAGTCATTCTTTTACTTTGTTTTACTGGAAAACCATTGACTTAAGTATTAATATATTGGAAGTCTGTAAACAAGAAAGCTGATTTGTGGCTGCTTGCATCAGAATTACTGTGTTTAAAATCTGAACAAACTTAGTATCTAGATGTGCCCTTTCAAGTACCAGAAAATGTTTTATTTCTCTAGCAGGAAATCTTAGAGCACTGAGGTCATTTTATCATGGGATAAATAGGTAGTTCATGCTGGAGGTGAAATGTTTACAGAGTAACATTTTCTTTCAGTTTTTCCAATTCTGTCAGCTTTTTCCCTGAATTTTAATCTTTTTACTTCACTGCTTTTTTAACAAAATAAAGTAAACCTCTGAGTTTACAAACAGCATATGCCTTTATTAAAATTTAAATTCATAGATTTCTTACTAATACCTAACTGGTATAGTATGTCATGCTAGCTTTGCGTAGAATGGCTAGATTTCAGGTATAAAATAAGCTACTGAAATCTGAAAGCATTTTTTTATTACTAAGTTTTACCCTACAAATGTTAATCAATAGGCTTATTTAAAATGATCCCTGAACAGTCTGACAACAGAGCTGTGCAGTTTTAACAAAACTTTACAAACATTTTCTTCTAGAAAAAACATGTAATTCTTTTGATCCTATAGTGTAGAGCATGACATTTAATTTGTACTGTGTTTCTTTTCACTGAAGCTTAAATTACATTAAAGCTATTCAAAAAATCTTCATGTCCATAATTTAGGACATTCTTGAAACAGAGAAATACTTAAATATTTGAAACATTATAACTTCCAAATAAAAACTTGCATCACAGTTTGTCTATTTAGGTGTATCCTTAACGTGTTTGCAGCGCAGATACCTCAAGAAGAGGGAAACCTGCAAGTGAGTTGAAAGATGAAACCTACAGACTCTTTCATTAACATGAATAAAGTAAACAAACATGAATTAAGTAAACAAACAGCCTCATATAGTCATCCTCAAACTTAACTATCTGACCCTCAAAAATAACACTTTTTTTTTTCAGAAAAAAGGTTCCTTCATTTTCTGAGTTATTTTTTGGAACCTCTCAAGCACTTTCAAGTGTATTTTCAATCTTTTGAACTGAAGTCTTAAGAAACATTTGTATTTCTTTTTAAAAAGCAGTCAAGATTATGAAGTAACAACATAATTCAGTAGCATATGCTATAATAAAAAATAGTAACTTTGCATTTTATGCTGAAATATATTAGATTTCAGATAATTCAAAATTAACAAAATGAGAAACTGGAAGCACAGGGAATATTAGTACTTTAAAGCGTGTGCTATTTTCCTCCTCCTCCTCCTGTGAGGAAACCAGAACGTGAAGACTTGGGTGCAGATCTGCCGGGGGCTTACGGAGCTGCAGCCTTCTCCCAGGTGCTGCCTGCTGAAGCTCAGGACATGAAATACGTGGTGGTTCCTGCCCCCCAACACGCGCCCATCACCCTCCAGCCCCGGCCRCAGGGCAGCTGGGTCTGGCCCTGGCCGCAGCTTTGCCCTGCAGGTGCTTCCAGCTGTTGGACCTCTTTGGTTTCTGGCCTGGAAAATGGCAATACTAGATACTTTTTTTTTACTACTTATGTTGAATTAGAGTTCCTGGTTCTTAAGGAACTTTTACTTCAGTGAGAATCAAGGGAAATCCCTTAATATTTGTTCTCTGATTTCCCCCAGGCTCTCATTTCTGAGGAGAGTATATTTTATGTCCTCAAAGCYCTTCCCTGCCTTCGTATATTTTCATGGGATGGTATGCTATCGTCTGGCTTAGGATTTATGTAATTGTTCAAAAGCCTCTTGGATTAGAAGGGCTGTATTATCTTACTGGGTTTTCCATTTATCTCATTTGTACCATCAGTTTGCTAAGAAAATGGTTCAAAGGAGGAGGGAATTCTGAGACAGAACCACGCACGTGCTTGAGGTTTATTTTATTGTATTTCCTTTCCTTTGAGCAAGCTTTTCTATCCTCTTTCTTTGGCATCCAGGCAAAGCTTATTTCCTTCTGTTTCTCCTGAGGCAACACTATTTCCCCTCAGTCCCGTTTCCCAATGTCTCTTGTAACAGCTTCCCTTAAATACATTTCCTTTAGCCAAAAGGGCCATTGTTTTTACTGATTCAGAAGGGCTTGGGAAAAACCTTGCAAATGTATAGAAGGGAGGCAGAACTTGCCAAAGTATGGTACAAAGTTGTTTTTGTTAGTCTATTTTTTCTTTCAAGTGTTTGCCTGTACACGAATGCTGCTTGGGCACTCGGGATCCGAGGATACGCAGGGGGAGCCCCACGGGGTTTGGCTCGGTGTGTGCCGTGAGGTCTCTCTCCCATTCCCCCTCCATCAGGCTCGGCCGTAGCTGTGCCGGCCTGCCGGCAGCACGGGGTGGGGGGCGCCGGCTCCACCGGCGTGTCCCTCATGGTCGCTGCAGCTTGCAGCGTTCCTGCAAACGGCCCGTCAGCCGTGGTTATCCAGCAGCACCGTTTCCCGGGGGGCTTCCTCTTAGGCCAGGTGCCTCGGAGGAGCCTTAGCTTCGCCTAGCAGGTCCGTCGTTTGCACAAATCACAGTCTGTTCGCATCACTCGTTGACATCAGWAGCCATCGCTTCAGCAAGAAGTGTGTCAGGTGGTCTCAGCACTAACATCAGGTTGTGTTTATCCTGAGGTCTTTCTGTGCAGGGTCTCTTTAGACCCCTCTAAAATTTCTGCTCAAGAGAGCCACTGACTCCCGTCTGCCCAGATCCAGCATGTGGATGGAGCAACTTGCAGGTCATCCGCAACGCTATGTAAAGAGAGCTCATTTTCAGGGGGGGGCCTCGGAAGGCCTTTCTGGCCACAGTTGGAAAGATGTGAGAGCATAGCTAAGTCTCACCACAGGACGGATCACTTGAGAAATGCAGCTGACCTCTGAAGTAGCCAGATTACACGCTTACCAGAGCTCAGGCAGTGCCAGTTCTATTCATTTTATTCATAGAGTTTAATTCATGTCTTAATCACAAATCCCRCTCTTGCTGAAGCTCCTAGACAGGACTGTGTCTGGGGAGGCCATTCGCACCCGCTGATCGCTTGGACTTGCGGTGCAGGTTGCAGACGAACGAGGCACGTTGTACACTGTGGCACACGCGTATGATAGCGCCTCAGAGGAGAGGGAGCGTGTGCAGTGCATGCGGTCGTGGCTGGAGGTGGGCGCGCTGCGTCGCCCCGGTGCACGCCACTGCCCTGCGCTCCCGGGGGCCGGGAGCAGCGGGAGCTGTGCCACCGTAGGGCAGAGAGGTCAGTCGGGGCTGCTAGACGTGTGTATCCCACAGAAATAAGGCCGCCTTCAAACAGCTGATTCTAGCGTGGGTTAATACTCCTAAATCATTCTAGATCTGCCAACTAATATATAAGTACTGAGAGTTGCTGAAGTAATTACGTTTTCTTAGCATTTGTGTATGCATTCTTGTATCTTGACTGTCTTGTATCTTCCCTGTCTCTAACTTTATTTATAGAGAACAAAGAGGTATCCATCGTTTTTTCTTCTCCAGAGGAGTTCATAGCTTAAACTGGAGAGTGAAGTGCTGCTCTATGTTAAAATGCAGCTAATCTTTGGCTTTTTTTTTTTCTAAATAAGCTGACAGTTAAACATTATCTTGCATTTCAGAAGAAATCCTTAAGGCAGGCTATCGGGGAGGAAAAAGGCAAAATCTCTAACAGAAGTGTTGGATTAGACACAGCTACTTCTCACCCTGTAGAAAGTGGACAACCACCTGATGAATTTCATCTGTCTCCTAAGCAATGTTGGATCAAGGAGGGATCTTCCCAGTATGGAGGCTTTCCAGGATTCAGCAGCAGTGATGGAGTGTTAAGGGAAYTAGATGATGGACAATTTGAGCAGGAAGATGGAGTCACTCAGGTCACATGTATGTAATAAAGTAAGTAACTGCATCAGATGGACCTGTACATAATTCACGTGTTTTAAGAAGAAAAAATTTATCATTTTACTTCAGTGCATTGATATAATCCTTTGCCTTTTCCCAGACTCATTTTGTATTTGTGTTCTTTTTTGTGTTAATCCTATTATAGTAATAATACTACTGCAAAATACTTTGGTTTTCTGTCTCTCTTTAATAATTACATGACTGGGTGCTCTTCTAACTTCTTTGTTAATGCTTTTGACAAGCAAGGAAGCAAAYGCTGAAAATCAGGAATAGTTTGTATTCTGTAAGAGAGAATGGAAATGGGCAYGTTGAGTATTTTTGAGGTGTTTTTTAAAAGGATGTTGTAAATATTGCTGAAAAAATAGAAATGAACTATCTGGCTGTCCTTAAGTTTTAATGCAACTTCCAGTGTACTTGCCTTGTCTAAATTCAAAAGCCTGTGGAAAAGAAATGTCGGTCCTATGCTAGAGAGTTAATAATTTAAGTAATGCCTTACATAGAGAAAACCTCTGGGAAGTTGTGGGCAAACCCATCCTCTTGTAATTTAATTTCCCTATGCAGGATGTTTCTTGTTCACCCAAGCGAAAAGCTATTCCAGCATATAGCTCATATAATGATGTATTCATAATTTACTCATGAGTGGAAATTAAGAACCACTCASCCTCTGAAAGATAACTTGCATCCCATGAAAAAAGTAATTTGAGAAGCTATGTAAGAAGCACTGAGAGCAAGGGACACAAGATAYGTACGGGGAAAAAGCAGGCAAATTATATACCAATATGCTAATGTATATAAAAAATATTATCTTAGCTAAATGTATATCACACTGGATAAAGTGTATTCAACTGCATTAAATTCTAGAGAGAATGTTTAGAGGAAATGATGAAACTACTGTGTATCAGTCATCACAGAGGGGAGGAGCTGTTTGTGTTAAGGGAGGTTGACACACAGGTCTGTGGGGAGAGGCATGAATAGGAATTATTTTTATGCTGCTGTCTTGAAATAATATTTTGCAATAACTGCATTTCTGTCTAGGCTGACCTGCCATGGTATCTGGGGAAAAAAGCAGAAGYCATAAAGAAATTCCATTTCTTTCAGATCAGTATTGGTGTCTTCACATGAAGTACTGTAACTTAGTTACTGACTGTAAGAAGTTGCTGTTAACTCATGGAAATTTCAAGTTTTAATAAAAAAAAAAGTCAAAAGAAGAGAAGCTGAAAACAAATGCGTGTGCAGAAGATAAAGGTGATTACAAATGAAAATTGTATATTTCAGGAAGTGTTAGAAGAACAGACCATAAATGCACYATTATCAGTCACTAATCATGTTATTTAAATGCTTATCACTGTCAAGGTAATTGAATTTAAGTTGGTCAGAGTAAGAAGGTAGGGAAGAACKGAACAAACGTATTTACAGCATTTCTCTGAGCATTTGCAGTACTGAGTGCACATCAGACAGGTATCCTCCTGTCCCTCCCCTGAGGTGATCCTCCGCTGACTGCCACGGGCGTCTCTCTGTCCCCATCAATAGATGCTGGCGCTGAACGCAGTGGGCAAATAAAGGCAGCGACAGGAATAGCAGTAAGGGGCTCGGAAAGAGCACCCCTGCGGTGAGCGGCATACGATTTCACTGACGGCAACGGTGCGCAGCAACAACTCGGGCAGAAGCTGCTGCTCAGAATAAGCAAAAAGTAACTTCTAAGTTATCTTTGCTGTAATAACCAAATGCAAGTAGTACACAGCTCGTACTATTTCAGTTCATTTTTGCAGGAAAAAAAGAAACCTTTTACACTTGCATGAAATGGGTTGTCACAGTGGGAGCTTGAAGTAATTTCAGTTTTGGAGTTACTTGCCGGTTTCATTATAAACATTTTGCAGGTTCGTTGTTTGTTTTTCACTGTGGAAGAGCACCTCTAACACTGCTGCTTGCAGCAGGCCTTTTCCCAGAATTGCGAAGACAGCCGGGAGCTGGAGACGTCTTCAGCTTTTCCTGTCGCCTTGTTCAGCTCTGGCTGGTTTATGCACTGCTGGAGAGTGCAGCTTCCCATTTCTCGCTTGAATTTCTTAGGGAAGCTGCTGGCAGCCTGGCAAAATAGTTCTGCATGTGCCTGCTGTAAGAGCGGTGCCTGTGCCGCGAGGCAGCAGGAGCCGCGGTGCGCAGGGCTGAGGGGGACGGGAGCCGCGGGCGAAGCTGCAGCAGTGGGCGCGTTGCGAATTGCACAAGGTCTGTCTCTGGCGGAAAAGCAGGTAACTTTAGCGTATTTGACGTGAGGTAACAGCTGATCTTGCTGTGCAGCTCCACTTCCCAAAGTATTTTCCCCAGGTTATCAAAAAGTTATTGTCATATTTTGTGCACGTGTGGGCGCAGAGACTTGCATATTGGTTTTTACTTTCCGCACAAGTCAAACTTGTGAAAGCAGAAAAAATGATCAAAAAACTAGGAACTCTGAATGTTCAAAGTTAAAGCTTTTGAAGTAACAAAACATGCTCTAGGTGACCCTGCTGAGCAGGGCGGTTGGACTGGRTATCTCCAGAGGCCCCTTCCAACCTTACTGATTCTATGATTCTATATCAGAAAAATTACCTTTTCTAAAAAGATGCAGTATCTCTGCTTAACATAGAGGTACTTTAACTATATATATAACCTGTATATATACAGGTTATAATGCAAAATTCTAAATTAAGAGCAATTAATCTTTCTAGAATACATGTATTGCGTAACAAGAATCATTGTAACTTCTAACATTATTTTTTCATCATACCAGCTGACGTAAATGCAGAAAATTCAAGTAAAGTGGTATCTACATGCTTTCAAAGAGGGCTTCTCCCCTTACTCTTAATGGGATGGTCACAAGGAAGATCCTGTATTGGAACCGCAGATTGTTTAGAAATTGAGTATGCCATGAATGCCCATAGGCACCTTTTAGGATATCCCCATTTTCAGCAAGACAGGCTTTCCTTCTTCCACTGAATTAAACCCACATTCCTTTTCAGTATGTAGAGGTTTATAGTCCTTGCCTCTTCAATCTTGTAAGGCTTTGAATAAAACTTCCGTGATTTTTTCCCCCCCAATTTTACTAACTCAGTCTATAAATGCTGAATTGCATCTTCTAAACCCGTTTAGAAATTCCTATAGAGTTAAGGATATCTGACTTTTTTGGCACTGTTTATCTCATATGCCATACATAAAGTTGCCCCTGCTGTAGGAACATTAATCCACATTGGCTTCCTAGCTGTCTATTGTCTTTCAGCTCACAGGGCTATTACATTTAAGCTCTGTATGGAAAACAAATAAAATACAGTTCTTCCACCTGGAAAGAAACGGTATCTCACAGAAGATAAGCATGAGAGGGTARCAAAGCAATACATTCTTCAGCATATATTTTGATACAAGAACTCAAGGGAATGGTGAAAGTGGTGAGTAGCAGGCTTAAAACAAAAGATGCTGCTTTATTCAGTTGACTGTAGAACTCATTGCCACAGAACACTGTATATAAAACTATGTGGATTTAAAAAGTGACCAGACAAATTCCTGAAAGGAAAAAATCCATTTTATTCCCTCAAAAAGTCACTGAATTGAAATCTGTTGGAGGCTGTAAATGTTGATGTGACAGAGACTGCATGTTTATCCTATTCTTTACGTTTCTTGTAAGCGCCAGTTCTTTGGCACTAGGTTACGCATGAGCGTAATCATTGTGAGTTTATAGCTGAAAGAGACTATTCTCCTGCTGCAGAGCTCTTTCTTTCAAAAATCAAAATGAAGTCCCTCTTGCAAAAAAACAAGGAAGCAGAAATATTGGGGGAATAACAGAAATTTCTATTTGAGGGAATAAAATTGATTTTTTCCTTTCGGGAATTTGTTTGGTCACTTGCCCACGTCTCTTAGTGCAAACTGCACGTGAATTATCTGACTTCATGCACTAATCTAAGAACACAAAACAAACCACCTGTTTCTGTAGGGCATAGATGTTAAAATAGAAAAAAATGAAAAAGTTTGTAAATTGAATGATGGATAATCTTCTAGTCCTTTTCCTATGTAGTTAAAATTCTGAAAATCAACTATATCTTTGCATAAGTGAAAGCAGGGGGTACACTGAGTATAGGGGATTCTAATTGAATCTACTTCTTCTAATTTGTATCAGAACAGTAAATAATGAAAGATGAAGCTATGCTTTCATTTCCATCAATGAAGTTTGTAAAGCAGAACACCTCTCATTTAGGGAGAATAACCCTGTTGGCAAATTACTCTTATTTCATATGCTCTTACAGTATGTATTTTTGATAATCAGTTTTCATTTTAGCAGCATACATTTCACATACTTGGTTATGTTATGTCTTTTCATATAATCATTGCAAGAAATAATTGCAAATCAAACATAAAGCATGGATGCATTCTCTGACAAAAATATAAACAAACTAATTTATTGAATAACATAGCTTCAGCTAGGAACCTGTGTGCCTGAACTGTAACAGGAAAGTCCCTTACTTGTATGTGAAAAGATAAATGCCCTAAAACTATTAAAAACAGTAGTGATAGAAGGCAATTAAAGCTGATTTTGAACCTCTGCATAAGATACTTCCTCTAATTTCTGGTTCTTAAACTGATTGGTCACGAAATACTTATAATAATGTCTACAGGAAGGGAGAAATTATCCAGTGTAATAATTCTTTTTGTGCCTGGTTCATAGCTGTCGTAACAGTTTATTACGTACCTGATCAAAAAAAAAAAAAAAAAAAGGAGGGGAGGTAATTTCTATATTTCAGGTTTAGAAAATAACAATTTTTTCTTGTAAAGCTAAGACTCTTTTTGTATTTCTGATAGGAAACTTCACATCATCAGACACACTGATCAAATGGGCCATCACAATCATTATATTTGTCTCAAACTGACATTAAACCGGATAGATCTCAGAAAACACATGTCCTTAGACAAGAATTGTATTTTCTAAGCTGTTTGTACATACATATGGTGTACTAGGCAAAGCTTATTAGATCTATTACTATCTATTAAGAGCTGATCAAGTTTTAAGTCACTGTTTCTGCAATTCTCTATGGCTTAATTTAGAGAACAAAAGTGTTAGTTGGGATTTAGGTTTTTGAAAACCAGTTTCCTGTATGAGAATTTAGACAATTGGTATCAATTAAATAAATGAACACCCTTAACTACAAGTAAACATAACTTGGAAGAACGTGCAGAGAAACTGGTCTGGTGACATATTCTTATCTGTTTAACCAGATGAAGAAACTATGACAACATCCAAGAGAATTAAAATCTTAAAAGGGAAGTAGCAAAATTACTGTGGCAAACTTGCAAGATATGGCAGGCCAAGTATCAAGAAAAACAGTGATGGCTAAGAAAAAGTCACTTGAAAGTTATCCCTTTTTTACAGTAGGTCTTTGCATATGTGTGTGTGTTTTGGGTATTTGAATTTTCCTTTTCTAGATCTCACTAACTTACATATTCTAGAACCATCATTTTCTGAATTCTGAGTAAAGTATAACATTGAGGTCTGACTTCAAACTGCAAGGTGCTAATGAGTATTACATTTCTTTACTTTGGAAAGAAGAAATACGAAGTCCGCATACCTCAAACCAAAGATGGGGAAGTGCAGAATTTTCTCTCAGAAGCATTCAATTGCCTGCATTCTTGGAYGAGGTGAAAAGAGAATCACTTATCAAAATGTACTGGTATGGATAAAGAAACAGTTTAATTTTAATCTCATTTTTTTCTTTCTTACAATATCATTCAGAGACAGTCTTCCTGTTGCGTAGAGTATAAATTAAATCTGTTAACCTATTTACTAGACAAATCAATGGTTTGCTTAGGCTAACTGAAGTTTCATGGTACTATTCAGGTACATGTGTGTACACAGAACTCATGTAAACAATAGCAAGGGAAAATACAAGCAGTGTTTCACTTAGGCCTTAGACAGTATAGCAAGTTAACTTTACAGTGCAAATCTGAACAACAACAAACAGGATTAAAAATTCCAGAGTTTTGTTTTAATGTGAAACTCTTAAAGCATGAAAAGAGGTTTAAAGTTTTAATGCAGTCCTAAGCACCACATCATTTTTTTCAGTTTCTTAGAGTAAATGTAGTTAAGCAACACCAGTTACACTTTTTTGCCCCTCTGTCACCATGGCCAATTTAAGTGGGCAGAGTGACTGTACAAATGAACCACACCATTGGATGGTCCTACAGTGAGCTGTAAGAGAACTAAGTTCACTTTGCTACCTCTAAAAATACAGTCCTCCTACCTGCAATACAGAGTTCAAAATATTTATCAAGTAACGTGGTCTATACAAGGCAAATTATAACTAAGTGTATAGACAATAACTAAAGCTACTTCCACTCATACAACATTTCATGCAATTATCCTGTTGACAATTAAATACAATGATAAACATGAAACAAAAAGAGCTGCTGAAGGCTACAGCCGTTTAAGCACTTTATAAGCCTAGGATCTCTATTTTCCTCATTGTTTAGATTCCCTTTACATCCAGGTGGTACAGTTGCTTGAGGTGTGCTTCATTTGTTTAAAAAAAATTAAGGCATGTTCAGTATATTATGAAAAAAAGACTTCTTAAAAATAGGTGGACTCCCTTGTTCCCAGGTAAGCATAAGACAAAGTGTAGTTTACAGAAATTAGCTTAGTCAGTCAATTCTGACTTGCTTAAACAAATAAAAGAGGGCCCCTGGCAACCTATAACAGAACTGGCTAACTTTAAAACTTTTGAGCAGCTAAGCAAAATTCATTTAACACAAGAACACTGTTAGTGCTTTTAGAACCTGCATTAAGGTACGCTTAGCAGTATATCTACTATATTTATCTCTAAAATAGTCTATCATTTTAGACATAACTAAGCAGCACTCATGGAAATTGTCAGTTATTGCAAATCTGCAAACACAACTGAACCAAACATTTGAAGGGGAACAGAGATGTGACTAACTCTTGTATCTTGAGGAGTGTAATTCAGGTGAATGGATGAAGGCTGACACAGGTTGAAAATATGAACAACTATTGCAATGAGTCAGGTTCAATTTTTTCAAGTATTTGGAATGCTTTTCCTGGGAATACAAGCAAAGACTACACTAGTGTGTTATGTAGTGTTATATGAATATTTATTTGAGGTATAATCTGTAAGCAGTTGCCATACATATGCACAGGTATAAGCCATTGACTTTTTCTTTAAAGAAGTTATGGACAGCAGAACGAAATTCGGCCATAATAGGACAGAATTCCTTTCTGATGTACACAAACCTCTACTGTTTATAAAAAAGTTCAGAAAGTATGTCAGACATGTATCAAGAATATATGTTCAATAGCATAGTGAAGTTATCCTTTTGGTATTACTAATAYTATAGTTCCTATTAGTGTTTAGATATACATATTCAGGAATATGTACATCCAAAAGTACATCTTCAAGATAAAAGCACTCTTCTTAAAAAATAAAATCTAAATTAGGAATAAGCTACATTGCAAGGAACTTCCTGCAGAATTATGTAAGGTGATAAACTCTGAACTAAGGCTAATACAGCTACTGCATTAGGAAATGGCTTGCTGTGAAATTTTAATCTTTTCCCCCACCCAGTCAGATATATATTCAGGATTGTGATTCAATGATTGTTTAGCAGCAATTTTAGAGAACTGTAAATTCTTTTATTAACAGGCATTATAAACAGATACTACTATTTTTATTTAAAAACCATGAGTGCCACAGTGATGAATATACAGCTCATGAATAACTTAAAGTATTTCTCATATTAAAAGGCAATGCACACAGCATACAAAAGATTTTACTAAACAAAGCTATGAGGATACGTGATTGAAGTGTCTAAAATGATATATACAGTACATAATTAATGTTTTGTATGTGTTCAATACAGGCTTCTGTACCACCATTCCCATCATGCCTCACTCTCCCCTGCCACTGAATTTTGCACTTCTTCTTCCAAAATTGGTACAATCAGGTTATCCTTGGACATCAAATTATACTTCATCACAAATTTTGTGAACCGATGACACAAGAAGGTTTCATTCTGGAGATTAAAAAAAGGGATGAAAAAAAGCACAATATACACAGAAGGAATATTTTAAACAACAAAGAACATAATAAAAAACAACTCATACGCAAATTGCCTTGTTAGTCTTGCAAGTTTTAGAAAGTAGCAATACTTAAATGGTGAAGTCGTGTTACTTTACATACTCCCCTTTACCGCTTGCTTGTATTTACTGCAATAAACAAAAAATCCTACTGAAGTTAAAGCATACGGCTTAAGTCACAGCTCAGTTTAACAGCACTTAGATAAGAATATTTTCAGGTGTCAATGCAGTCCTGATCCACTATCTAAAAGGGGAGTTTAAGTTATGATAARACTATTTTCATAGCTCTTCCAGCATTCTAAACTGGATTTACCACAGAGTTTCCTTTTACTTCTAACTATACCCCTAATAGTCTCTCTGTTGATTTCTGTTTTTCAGTCAAAAAAGCTGGAAATTACTAAAGGTGCACAACATGCTACTAGTTTCTCCATTACTTTGTTTTACAATTATGTTATCTTTATATACTTTATATATAAAGATATATACACATACCTACACACATATACACACACACTATTGAGCAACACATACACAAACAGGAAACACATAAGCAGTACAAACTACACCAATTGCTGAATACATCCACGAATCTTTAGACAAAATTAGAGTTGCTGGCATAAAAACTCATAAATTCTGCCCATTTATTCAAATGAGAGAAACCATAATCAACTAGGCAAAGTAAATAAATAATACATATTTTTWAAAAAAACTTAAATTTTAAGGCTAAAATAATTTACAACATGGAATTTCAGTTCTTAAAAAAAAATGTAATTTATGATAACCAATACTTCACCTGGATGTGGGTATTTTGGTAATGTTAAAAGAAAATAGGTAATGCATTGAGTTGAGAAATAAAGAGTAAACTTACTTCATATTCATCAAATATCTGCCGGTGATGAAAATAAGCATGTGAAAATATTCTATAAATCCTTCGGCACACTGATCCTAATTTGGCTACAGAGGATTCCTTTATGCTTACCCTGTAAGCATCAGAAGAAAGGTTACAAAACATTGYTTTATTGATCTACTGAAATGACTACTGAAAAACATACTGACATGAATTTAAATTCTGGTTATTAAGCGATACTCTGTAATTATACAAGAAATTTAGCAGGTTGCAGGTATCTGTGCCTGCAATTGCTTATTGTTGTAAGAACAATAAAAATGTTGGTGCATCCTGCACATTTAAGAATTGTATTCTGACAACAAAAAGGCCTTGTCTGCAGTTTAGAAACATCATCAGTTACTCTGGTAATGGCTGGATTGCTGGTTTCCAGCATTGATGGGCGAAGGGAGAAAGACTTCCAACTGTACCTCCTTGCCAAGGCAGGATTCCCAGAGAAGCACAATTTTGACATTTCCAGTTAYGTTTCCATGGTCTGACTTGTGGGCTACCCGCTGAATGCACTCTGTCTTCTATGCTCGCTAGCGCCCCACATTAGATCAGCACTGGCTGCTGGAGGCTTTTCAGTGGAGTCATGTTTAAGTCCTTTGAGTCACTGCATCTCTCTAAAGGCTTTCCTGTTACTTAGACTGGCGCTCCACCAGTGGAAAACCCCTAGTAACACTGATATTAGAAAAACAAAACAACAAAACTCTGTTTCCACCTAAAAAACACTCTTGTCTGCTCCAGTAAATGGCAAACTAAATCAACAAGCAGGAATTCTTCCTAGGCTTAAAAATGAAAACAGCTGTAGAAACAACAGTGCTGTGTACTGCAGGATTTCTAGTATTTTTGTAGGATTCTATGAAAAGTGTTTTATGCATTTTTTTGTGTTTTTAAGTGTTTAGGTGACACCAATTCCCCTGTCTTCCTTTTCTCTCCCCCCCCAAAAAAAAAGTGGTTTACCTGCTGGGGAAATATTTATTGCTATTCAGAAGACATGCAGCTCCATCAAGTGTGTGTCTAGTATAGTCTATAGCAGGACACTACAAAAGTAGAGAGAATAAACACAGATGAGTGCATGCCTGAAATCATCATATAACTTACTTAAAGAAATACCCTCCAAATTATGTTTCCTGATACACAAAGGCTGCAAATAAGAATCCTTTAAACTTCCCTAGCCATTTTTATTCCCTAGCCATTTTTATTCCCAGAAGTTTCACATAGCTTCCCTGAAGGTCTGACTACATTTCCCCGTAAGTGAGCCATTTCTCTTCTCTGTTTTATAAGCCATATCAGTTATTTCAGGAAAAAAAATAATGTTACTATGGAAATATGATCATGCACACAAGTAGTGAATTTTATGCATCTCCTTAAAAAAGATACTGTACTGGAAGAACATTGGGAAAAAAAAAAGACAAATCATTACAGTTCATTTGTTTTCCACATAATCAAGCTGACAGACTTTAATAGCCTAAATCAACACTCTAGCAAAAAAAATTACTTACTTAAAAAATTCCTGCATCTAAATACATCAAGGTTTTTTACTTGACAAAGAAAAATGAAAACATCAGCATGGCTAAGCCAACCCATGGCTCTGAAATCAGGTACACAGAGAGAAAAGAAAGTAAAGATGAACTGGGTCAGGCAGAGAGCAGGAACATTCATATATTTTGTCATTCCCCAGTTTAAAGATGACTTAACAGTTACATATTTTCAGCAGCAGTCTTTCAAGGTTGCATAATACACTATCTGACCATTAGTTGATGATAGCCATTACCAAAACACAAACCAAGAGATTTAATGGTATGTGTTCATGGATAACCAGTATTGCCTCCTCTTCTCTCTGAATGGGAACAATGCATAGGTAGAAAGTGGTCAATCTACTTGCTTGCAGCTCTTGACACGTAAAGCCACGGACCAGAATGAAGAAAAGCAGCCTCAAGGTTTCCAGTATACCTAAGTAAATTACATACACTGCATGCCAATATATTTGGGGGAAAGCGTGTTAAAGTAGGAACTGGGAAGGAAGCTGCCCTTCAGAGCTAAATGAAGGCATCTTAGAATCCTTTAAGGAAAAGGTTACAGGACAAAAAGAAGTTTAAGAACTGACACCTTATTCTGGAAGGTGAAGTACAAAGATACGATGGACTGCACTATCACCATAACCAGTAGCAACAGAGAAAGCCCTCTGAAGGCAAGAAAAATGATGCATCAAGTACTTCAAATAGGAGAGCTGAGCAAAGTGTAAGGTAATGACACCCAGGCAAACTGCTGTTACCATGCTGGTTACTTGAGAAAAGGTGTGTGTGTGGGGGGGGTT
>NW_028185594.1:6633291-6638468 GCF_003343005.1 Rhea americana
GGGTCCACTACCTTTTAAGACTAACTTCCCTCAGAACATGCAGGCGCAGTCAGTTCAGAGTGAGGCTTATGTGCCTAGCACCATGGATAAAGGCCAATGGCTGAAGCGGACAGCCCGTTCTCAGCACGTATGCCTTCGTTCAGTTAAGCAAAAACCTTTTCCCATTGAGTTTCAAGCTGTCTCAATACAAGAGGAGAAAAAGGTGTTGTGCAAAGTCTCTGGTACTGCTGTAAAAAGCAGCTCTTTCGTATCTCATCCCCCTCTTCTGTAAACCAACCACGAAATGAGAAAGAAGGAAGCTTGAAATGATATTCTTAATCCACATAAACTCTCCGTTAAATCGAGAGGTCGCCCATAATGTTGTCCCCATAAAACACCAAGCTGCAAACTAAAAGTCCTATGACTCATGAGGTCAGTTTTACAGAATACATCCATACCTCTTTGGGAGTTTTATGAGCTGCACAAAGAAAAATCCATTGTTCAGTTGCTGTCATCTGAGT
This sequence comes from Rhea americana, assembly GCF_003343005.1. Lineage (NCBI taxonomy): Eukaryota > Metazoa > Chordata > Aves > Rheiformes > Rheidae > Rhea > Rhea americana. The sequence continues at coordinate 6,633,792 of NW_028185594.1, forward strand.
ACATGTGTCTGGGTGACATTCACTCTGTTAAAACAATTGTTCAGTTAAGAAAAACACCCAAAAGCAAAAAAACAAGCTGATCTTTTCAAATCATTTTCTTGCTCCCTTCCCCCACCAGAAAAGAGTAATTGCCAGAAGTCTTCTAAAACTCTAAAAAAAAMCCCTCTTTTCTGAAACCACAGCTTAAGTCTATGTGTATAAATGTAGAAGATGTGTAAACTGATACTACATCTTACAAAACATGAACAGTCCCTTCTCTGATACCAATATAAAAATATCAAGAATTACCTGAAGCTTAACAGCTAGTCCATTGAGCTCAAGACAGAATTGTCTAAAAAAAATTTGAACACAGCAGCATCAAAAATCAAGCAATTTGTTTTTCTACTGGAAACACTTAATACAAAACAAGATTACACATTCCATCATCTTCCTAGATCTCTAACATTTTTAGAAATTACTTTTGTAAAGAGGAAAAAATATATCAGAAAAAAAAATTTAAAGGATACCATCAAAATAATTTCACTTGATGTGATACTTGAAAAGACATACGTGCAATATACTAGGAATTAACGCAATATAAAGAGTACAAGCTGACAAACAGAAGTCACACCAGTGTATTTTTTTAATTCAGAAGAAAATACGTATTTCTTATCTGACAGTGGAAGCTGAGTTTGACCAATAATTTAGGAGGAGTGTTTATACATTAAACATCCTTAAGAAAGGAAGCTTTATATATATATATGTGTGTGTGTGTATGTGCGCACGCGTGCGTGTGTATATATACACACGTGTGTTACATATATATAAAACCAGGAGTAAAAAAAATTAAAATACACTCAAAGAACACTTCAAGAAAATCCATTCCTTAGAAATGGAATCCTGCAATCATTCCATCCTTTTAAAATGTATCTCCCCCACATCAATTAAGTGGCTGGAGTCCCACCACCAAATCATCAACAGACAGCTTCTAGAAATAYCGTTCTTTAATCAAGGAGGAACTGAGATAAAATGCAATAAAGAAGATAGGAAAATGCTGCTGACTTTCATGAGAATGTATCTGAAAATGCATTCTTTAACTTAAAGAACTCACCCCTTCATTCTCCAAGGAAAATCTGAATACATTTTCTAAAAGTGACAAATACTTAGCGAGAAGTCTGTGAATCTAGGATGATTTTCAGTGGGTGAAAATGACAGGGGGAATTCTTAAAATGTACTACTTTTGCAATTTTATAARCATTTTTGTTTCTCCTTTGAGGAGTTCCAGTATTTATTGATACTATTCTAGACCAGAGGAAAGAAAAACACAACAGGATGCAAATTCAGGATGTATAAATCTAGGAGGAGGTTAAAACTATTCTTAATTAGACATATTTTCAAGAGTAAGTTAAAAGACAAGCTCATAAGAAAGATGAGGATACAAGGATAGTAAAAGAATGCCAGGAAAATTAAGGATTAAAACAGAAGTGCAGAGGTGAATTAACAGGCTATAAACCCACACTAAACCTGAAAAATATGTTCAGGTACAAACTACCTAGACTGGACATATATATTATACCGCATAAAACAAAATGAGAGAAGGACAAAATGTTACAAGTTTCCTTACAATTAGAACTGTAAGACATTGCTACTATAGCTTTCCCAACTAAAAGTTATTTTCTTGTAAGTTCCAGAAAAATCACGAGGGAGAATCCAAAGGGAGGGAACTGACATTCCAGGTAGCAGAGATAAGGAACTGATGAAATTAGGAAAATGGAAATTCAAGGCTGTTTTTTCATGTCCAAAACATACTACTACAATTTTTGAAGTACAATTTTTTTTCTAAAAAAATATATATATATCAAGAACACTAGATTCAGAGGGCATCATAAACCTTTAAAGGAACAGGAACTTCAGAAAATAACACAAAGTTTTAAAATATTTAATAGTGAAAATACTGAATTCTATTTAACTTGCTTTTAATCTGTCATGTTCAAAAAGATTCACTATCAAGTAACAAAACTTTGAATCGGTAAACTATGTTGGCAGAAGATGAATTTTTACCTTAAATGTTCATACTTCCATACACCTTCATCCTGGCCTTCAGGAGGTTCAAGGATTTTATCGATGTTGGAACAGTCTGCCCTTATATTTTGTTGGATATACTAAGAGGAGAACAAAAAAAAATTTTTTTTCTAGATCTTGCTGTAATTATAGCAAAACAATACATTTAGGACACTGCATCTTTGAGAATTACTTTCTCAAAGATGAAAAAAGTAATTTTTCTTTACTTCAGAAGAAGAGTGATAAGAATAAAGAGAAAGTATTGATGGACCTTTAAAAAAAAAAAGGGCAGTAAGAAAACTAGTGTAAAGAAAACAGGATCTGAAAAATGCCTTTCCTGAATTAGAAAAGATAAAAGAACGGGTAAGTTTTATATGTTTTGTGTAATATCCTTCTCAAAACAAAACAAAAAAGTCAGGCAATCCCATTTTCTTAAGCTCGATTTGTTGAAACCAGATATGGGAATTCCAGTTATTTCTGCAAATAAAATTATGTATTTTTATTTATTTATCTACGTAGGGCACTTACAAAATTCACTCTTCTGCAGCTGTACTGCAAGAAGGAAAAAAAYATGCTCTGTGTCCTGTATCTTACCAAAATACAAAACTCAGGAGACTGTTCTTAAAAACAACATTTCTTATAAATAAGAATACCTGCTGAACAGCTAGTGTGCTATCCATTTCTTCAAAGGATTCATCAGGCCAATTGTAAAAATCCTGTTAAAAAAAGTTTAAACCAATTTAACATAAAGAAGAGCAAGCACACCACTTGGAATAAGCTTAGAAGTGTGGGAAAATAGATGCAGACATAGTTCATACAATTCCTGGAAACTRCACCTTAACATGAAGCACACAAACTTGGTAGTAACAGGGTGAAATGGGACTTAGACTCCTAATGTCATAGTCTTATCTTGAAATGAAAGTTAAAGTTCTATTTGACTTAGCATATTTTAAGTATCACCATTCCCAGTCATCTTCCTGTAACACCTACGTGTAACCTGCATTTTTAAAATGAAGTATTTGCATACAATGGCCATTTTACGTGTTACACCACCATGTAAGAATGGGAAGACAAAAGGTTCTAGAGTGGCATTATACACATGGTATTAAGCTTAAAATCCCACTATATTCCAGTAATACACTGAAGACATCTTCTCTAAACTGAGATAAAATAACAGAACGCTAGCCTAACTTGCTACTACGCTCCCTGGTATGGTCAGTATCCTGCTTAACTGGATGGTCATCAGCTCTGCTAACCCACACTGTTTAGTACAGTTAATGATAAAAACCTCATCAAGTTTTGCCTCAAAGCCAGCTATACTTCAATATTCTACAGTAATTCACATATGGTGAAAACAGAATAATCCCAGACGTGCATTTTCTTACCGTGCATTTTACACATCTAACATTTAGTGCTATTCCCTCTCACTGTCCAGAAACATTATACATCAGCCTCCCACAGCCATCTCAGTAGACACAATGAATGACTCAATAAAAATCTTTCAACTCCAAAGGCTAGCAATCTGTTCTTGAAAGAATACACTCATCTCGACAGAAAAGAGTGAATATCCAGTGTTTAAATATCACTAAGTGTACTTACATACTCAAGAGCTGTACTACAGTATCTTGAATATACGAAGTAGTGTATCATCAAGATAAAAAAATTCCTCAACCTACCTGAACTTTATGACTTATTCATAACTTTACCTATTTCAGTTTTATGTCCAACTTGCTCTATTTTTCAGAATATCCAAAACTTATCAAGCAGAAGTCATACAATGTTCCATTTCCTTCATAAATTAAACATATATAGACAAGCTGATTTACAATGCTGTTTTGCCTCTGAACAGCACGACAAAAATTAACAGGAGAAAAGACTTATTATGATGGCATTTTCCTTCAACATTCCGTGTCATTTGCTGCTTTGTTTCTGACCAGGCTGTCTTCACAAAAGCAAAACAAATCTTGTGGAAAAGTCTCACAGATGATTTCATATCTGAAATAATCTGCAAAGAGTATTTTCCACATCTGAGATGTACCACTACAAAATGACCTTGAAAACCAAGACATAAAGTGATTCAACTTCGATTAGGAGAAGCAGTTTGAAAGCAGTCCAGGTTCACTTTTGTGAGGAGCGCAGGTTACGTAAGGGAAGAGTGACTTACATCTCCAGAAGCACAAACCAAGTTTTACCTTGCAGGAGATGATACAGAGCTGCTAACTAAAGCCAGTGTGTATGATCACACAGGGAGCTCATAAAGATGATCACACATTTTGTATTTTAATATCAAGAAGAGTAAATACATTTTCACGTATTCGAAAAACCACCCTGTGCGTTAAGGAAGCCTAAGACCTGGAAGAGAGCACTTCGCCTCAGTTAATAACAGACTATTTGCACGCACGCTCTGCGATATTGCCAATATTGCGGGCGTCCAGAAGGCGCCGCGGCAAAAAGCGATCACGCTATGGATATGGCTCTGTCCCAGAGGCAGGCGGGAAGTGACACGACTCAGTCCAGAACCGAAGCCCGGGAGCTCGGACAAGCGAGACGTTTGCCCTGTGCAAAACCGAGCGGGCAGCGGCGCCGAGCTGGCCCCAAGCGCTTTCTCCGGGCCCGGGGGAAGAGCAGCGCGGAGCA
>NW_028185594.1:6638818-6647613 GCF_003343005.1 Rhea americana
CGGGGGGACGCAACGGGCGCCGGCGGGGGGCGGAGCCGCCACGGGCGGGCAACGGCGGCCGCGCGCCGCCCAACGGCCGTCGGGCGGCAGTCTCGCGAGAGCAGCGCCCCCCCAACCCGGGAGGTCACTGGGTGCCAGTCTCGCGAGAGCAGCGCCCCACTCCCGCGGGAGGCCGTTGGGCGCCAGTCTCGCGAGAGCAGCGCCCCACCCCCGCGGGAGGCCGTTGGGCGGGCTGGCGGGTGGCGTCGCGCCGGCGCTGTCTCAGCCCCCCGCCAAGGCCGGTTCCAGGCGGCGCTGAGCTCCCCTGCAGCGCCACGCCGCAGGACGTGAGCGGCTCCCCGGGCAGCAGGGCAGGCCCGGGGAGGCGCAGGTGAAGGAGCTCGCTGGGCAGGGCCTTTGGCAAGCCAGGCCTTGGGTGTTCAGGCGCTGCTTGGGAAGAAGGCATAAAAAGGCAACGTTAGCTGGTAGTAGCCCGAAAAGGGGTACCTGTTAAGAGCAGGTAGATGTTCTGAAAGACTGACCAGCCCCTGTTACCTCTGCAGGATGAGAGAGAAGAAACATAAGTTTGAAGCTGCCTGTTTGTGGAGAAGAGACGGTAGGAAGGAGAGCAGGAGGGCTGGGCAGGGCTGCACTGCTCCTGGTTGGAAGCAAGAATGGTGGAGCTGCGGGGCAGAGGTTGAGATGCCTCCCTCCCCGATAAAATCAGTATATACATGGTTTCAGCTGTAGGATGTTTCCTGAAAACTGGAGACTACAGGTACCTGTCCTTAGTTCCACTGCATTACGGAGTGAACACTTTGGGCTTTTTTTCCACTCAGCAAACATGTTCCAGGTAACACGTTTCACATGTTCTCTAATTGTGATTTCCCATCAGAAAGCATTTTGAGTACTTACTTTGCCTGGGCAATGCCATGAGAAGGATCCACTGGGAATCCCGCCATGTTCTGGAGGCCATATTCTAACTGAAAGCTGGCAGTGTGCAGCTGGTGAGATGGAGGGTTATGTTACCTCCTGCCTGCATGCATGCACACACCTCGCTAACCAAGGAGTTTATATTGGAAGGAGTGGTCCTTCCATTCAGGTTACACAGTAACACAGAGGTGGTATATTTAACTTCAAGCATGTGAATTCAGTTTGCATTGGTTACTGTTTTACTCCCAAACTATAGGTCAGTAATCCTACACAAGAGATGTTAGTTATTTTGAGTCACGTGGTGAAACTCAGCATTTTTGAAAACTGTGTGTAGGAAACCATGAAAAGGTTAATAACATTAGGAGACACTGGTGCATTAGAATGAAGGGTGTAAGTATCGTATGACCTCATTAGATCAATTGTAATGTAGCATTAATTTCTAAAAAGATTGATGCTATAATTAGCCAGTTAGTTACAAAACAAAAGCACTGCTGGCTGGTTAAGGCCCCTACAATTCAGCATTTTTTTTCTGTTAACATTTCCAAGGTTTAGCTGATATCTAAAGCACAGAAAAATGAGGGAGTTGACATTTCCATTTGTCCATGACTTTTAATTCATGGACACTGGGGCTTTGAAAATGCAAATAAATCTGGCTAAAAAAACCCACCTGTCAATGCTGTCAATGAGGTGTATATATGTTAGTTCAATCTGGAACAGACTCATGGTTTTGCAGAGAAGAAATCTGCAGTATTTCTTAATCAAAGTGGTAAAGTCTGTAGATCTCTCCTGTTCCTGTTGTCCTTATTAGTAGAAGCTGCTTGCGTTTTTTTTTTTTCAAGTTGCTTATAAAACCAGATCAAGTTTGTTTTTTTTTTAATTTGGCCCTTACTGTGCAAGAAGGAACAGTGGAATAATTGTCCAAGTTGTTATTGTGTATTTCTGTGCAGTTAGGAACCTTGCCTTCTTTTCTTCTCCCTTTACTAATGCACTTTGCAGTCCGCTTTTTGTTTCTTTAAGAGTCAGACTGCCTGAGGAAAGGCTGGGAGGAATTGCATCTTCCCAGAGAAGCATGTAAGTAGGCTTGTATAACATTTTTGCCCCAAATTAAAGCTTTGAAATAGTCTAGAAAACAGTAGAATTCTAAACTCCTACAAGAATGAACAGCCAAGAAGAAACATTTGTGATTGATACTGCTCTCCCCTATAAAAGCTGGAGGATATAGAAGTTGGCAGGCAGCCATGGACTAAAAAACAGTAATAGCAGATGGATCACCTTGACTGTGTAATAGTTATCTTGTCCTTGCTTACAGTGATACCCTTACAGTGCAAGAATAAAATGTTCTCTATGTCTGTTGATTCGTCAGACACTTAAGCGTGTCCTCCATTTGATTAGGCCTAGGAGTGCATTTTCTTTTACATCCTCAGATTTCTTATTCCCCCAAAGTTCTCATTGAAATATGACTTCTTTTGTCAGTTATGTAAAGGCTAGTAGATACATCCATGTGAAATATTTTATTAAATAAGTCTGATTTCAAGGTCTGAAAATCTCCAAGGCCTGAAAGCGCAGGCTGGATATAGGATGAGAGAAGAGAGAAAGATGTAACTGGCGTGTGAGCTTGGCAACACTGCAGTGCCAGTTCAGTGCAGTCCTGCTGGGGAACGGGTTAGTACGGCAGTGCAGCCTGAGGAGCGAAAAAAGCGCTTAAAGGTAAGTAAGTAGTACAAGTAATAAGTGGTATGTGCTACCACTGTTCCTTTGGGTCTCCTGGCCTTAATGCACCCCCACAGATGACAGTGTCTCCTGATGCACAGAAACCTCATCTGCAGTGAACAGGGATCCTACAAAAATTGTCTCTCTAAAGGACGTTATTAAAAGAAATTTTGTAGTGTTAGGCCTAAACACTTACCTGTTTAGAGCTGCTGTATACTACATGTCTTTCTCATTGAAAGGCTGTTTGGTTTCCATAACCTAAGTAGGCTGTAAATATGTTAAATACCTTCCCATCTTCAGCAGCCTGTGTTATGTGTGTATCGTAGGTATGTTAACACCTATGTTACCATGGAGAATAAAGGCATGCTTGTTTCTCAGTAAGTTTGTATTTCATTACACAATAAGCTGTCTTTTAGGATTCCTGTAGTGCAACAATCTTAAAATTTCAAATGTAAAGTGCATCACTGGATTATTAATGTAAGACTGCCGTAGGGCAGAGTTCAAGGTTTAGGCTTTTTATACTTAAAAAAAATCTGCATTTATTTAGAATCTTTCTGTTGGCATGAATTCTAATTCAATAAGAGTTGAACTACTTGAACACTACAAGTTTTTCCCAGTTTGCTTATAGCTCCAGAATAGAGGGTAGCCAGCTGAAAAGCAGCATGCTATGGAACTGGGGGTAGGGAAGGGCAAAAAGCATTACAGCCAAGATCAAATATAATTCCTCTTCTAATGGAACTGCTAGGCAGTAGGTGGCATCTGTGTATGTAAAAGTGGCTCCAGTTGACCCATATGCTGAAGTTTATCTTACGGAGGCACCCTAAACCATGTCAGAAAATACATCATTTTAAAGAGTGTGTCAAAGCTGAAATCCTGCACATTGCAAATACTGAAGTTTTTTAAAGAATCTTTGTCATTACAGTTCTTGTTTTCTTCTGAAGAAAACAGTAAGACTTAGTTTATCTAGTGATGTTGATTTCATAATAGCTTGAGCATATGAGAGCACTACCATTTAAATACTGCTGTTAAAAGTTTCAGTAGCAACACTCATCTATTTCAGGTAGGAAAGACTACATCAAAACATTTTACTTAAGGTGGTAGTATTCCCAGACTGCTCTAGATCAGGTATATGCATACYAGCTGAGGGTAGGAACATCATATAAAGTACTTACTTTACGGTCACATTTGAATAAGCCTGAATCATTTTCCAAGGCAAGATAGGGTCAACAAGGTGGTTAAAAAATATGCAAAGTTGTTTGCTTCAGCATTACTTGAATAAAAATTAAGCCCATACAGTGTTTCACTATTTAAGAATACTGCAGTTTAGGATTAAGTCTAATTAATTTGTCAGATACTGTATGTGGGAAAGGATCAGCCCTGTACTAACTCATGAAAAMGCTGGAGAGATCTGTCATAGGGAAAAGCTTTGTTACTGTATTACGATCAGCAAAAGCTCTAGTTCTGCCTGATTAATATCTATGAAAGTTATTTATGTATTAGCAAAACTTAAGAGACATGCAAAAGAAGCATTAGATTTCTGATCTGCTGGATCTGCAAACTGGATGAATCCGTTCTAGCCTAGCACTGATGTCATTAGCATCAAGTGTCATGCTGACTGCAGGGTGGCAGGCTGGTTGCAGCAGGGTCTAGGCAATAGCAGTTGCACTATTTTGGTGGTTTGTGTGCATTAATCTTTTAGTGTACCAAACACCCCATAATCTATTAACAGCTACTGCAGAAAGTGAAGGGGACAAGTCAGTCATCTGTTATTTAAGGTATAGTTTGACATTTAACAGAGCTAGATTGAAGTCCTCTTCACTGCAGCAACTATGCTATAACTATTTTAAATCCATCTCCCACCTTCATGTAAACTAGGTGAAAACATATAGCAGAGTTGTATTTTCCAGATTAATTCAAGACACTACACAATTAAGACTCAGTTTCACTGAGCAGTAGCAGAAACTGAGACAGAAGCAGAGTAGTTTTAGAAGTTTATTGTACAGGCCTTTACAATCTCAGTAAGAGCAGAGGATATAAAAATGATGGTGTCTGGAATAGTTAAGGCTGGTTTGGTGGTCATCTGTATTTCATTGTCCAGAGGAACTCAAACAACAGCAACTGATTTTTGACTGTACATACTTTTATTTGTTCCATCATTACAGTGAGATCACAAGTTATTTCAGAGACTCGATGCCTGTTTATTACAAAATAAAGGACATTATTTACATGATGAACAGAAAAATTTCAGCATTTTAGTGGAATGGATGACTGATACTGCAAGAAGTAGTTTAGTCCAGGTATTTTCCAAGAATGTCACCATCTCTAAACAAGTAGTAGTCCTGCAAATAAAGAAACATTAGTACCTATCATATCAATTATTTCACAGATACTGTTTCTAAAGTCAAGACTATCATAGTCACAAAGTAAAAAAATAGAAGGTAGATAACCAAGACTCACTCTACCTGTTGACCTCTCAAAGGTTTTTTCTTTGTAAGATATTTTTTGGAGAGATACCAGATTACTGTTTATAGTGACAGCAACAGTCAAGAAAGCAATTCTGTAAGCCTTCCCTATCAAAAATAAGGACATTCCCAGTAATTTCAAAGCACTTTAGGGTTTGGGGGTTTTTGCTGCATATGCCAACCACATACTTGAATTCTTCCACCCAAAGGTCAGGCCAGATGTTTATTCTGATAGTTTTTCTAAGCAGGGGTGGAAATAGCAAGTATGACAGATATCAGAAGCTAGCTTGATCCAGCTGCTCCCACTAGAATCACAGTTGCATTTTTTGAATGTTTCCAGTCCCATGGAAAAATTACTTATCACTGACAGTGTGACCTTCTGCGAACCAGCTTAGTTTCCATTCACAAAGTTGGGCAACCTACCTTATCTTCTAGTACAATCTTAGTACCACCATATTCTGGCAGCAAAACTTTTTCACCAACTTTCACGCTTACTGGCTGAATCTCACCATTCTGAAAGAAAAWKTTTTTTWAAAAAGAAAAAAACAGTTTGAGATTTAATGTCAAAAAATCCTTCAAACTGTAGTGATCCTTCCCATATACAACATTCAAGAAATCACAACTCTATGTTTTAGTTATGCAATAATTAGAAGCAGTAGGACTGCAGTTAATCTTCTGAACACAAAGCACTTCCATTAGTTCGAGTGTAAATGCAACTGAACTCTTCACTTGGCATTCTGAGGAGGATTTGGCTTTAACAAAAAGCAAATTAAAAAAAAGAGTCTGAAAAAATTAAGTGACAGACTATGGAATCCCCCCTCTAAATCAGGAGTCTGTTTCCTATTCTGTAACCAGGGCTAATTTCTTGAAGTGACAGTTAAGAGTGCCTTCCTATCTTTCTTACTTGATTAACTTGTTGGTGTTGCTGGCAAATCTATACATTGCTCAGAAATATCTGGTAAAGTTTAAGTTTAATTATGCTTTTCTGCTATATATATTAGCTTGTTGGGTAATTATTAACATCATTTCACAATATAAAGCCTTGAGGTATCATGCTTTTTTGTCTCAGTATCTATGGAGGGACTCAAAGAAAGTCTGGGTAAACATGCACGAGTTAAAATTTAAACACATTTTGAATAATTAAATCAATGTATTTTTTGGGGGGTGGGGTAGGGTGGGGAGAAAGGTAATGAAGAAAGGAAAGAAGAAATGGTAAGCCCACAGCCACAAAGAGATTTAAACTGTGAAATGAAGTAAATACTGTCCTTTTTATAATCCTAGGCTTTTTTTTTCTTTTTTAAGCATGAAAGAAAAATGACTTAACACTTTTCTTTTTTTGTCCAGTAAGGCTAATTCTTACGGCCAATGGTATTTCACACAACATAAGACAATGCCACATTTTGAGATTCCACCCTGCTCACAAATTACAGGGATTCAGGCATGTGATCAGCAGCATTTTAAGAAAGAGGGCTGCTAATCCCATAGGGTTTTACCTGAAAGGTGATCAAACATGACAGCCCAGAAAAAACATAGTTTCAAGTATTTAAAACTACTCTTTAATGCTGCTTGTAAGCATCAATAAATAACATTCATTTTTTAAAAAGCAATTATTTTACAAATAAGAGGAAGACTGGAAATCAAGGTCAGAGCCAATGGGGGAGAGGGGGGGAAAAAATCAAGATTCCTACCTCCTCTCTGAGTCTGCACTTTAACCTTCACTCATCATCCTCATTTGTTTTTGTAAGATGTCACTAATTTATACAGCAACCAATCCCTTTTTGATAAATTTCCAACTTACCACCACACCATTACTAATTCTGCCCAAAGTTAAATGTAGTTACCTTTCCTCTGGCTCCTGATCCAACTGCCACTACTGTTGCTTGTAGCACTTTCCCTTGAGCTTTCTCTGGAATCATGATGCCTCCTTTGGTTACAGTCTCAGCTGCGCATCGTTCAACCAGAACACGATCAAAGAGGGGAAGAAACTTCCTAAATGCCTTTCCTGCCTGTGAAAATAATTGTATATTTAAACAAGAGGATCACTACAACAGAACTGCAATAAAAAGTTAAAAACCCCAAAGTGATTTTTCTGTTCTGAGAGAAAGCAAGAATTTAAGAAAGATGCTAGACATTTGCTTTTAATAGTGGCAAGTATATGCAACTTTTAACTGCACTAGAAATTGTTAAAGAAACAAGCAAAGCTGAATTAGAGGCGTTCTGCATTTCAAGCCTAGAAGCAATTCTCTCCTGAGCAGAATTAGCAGACACACAACAGGCAATCCTAAGGGTTCAGCAGAACGAAGATGTACTCTAGTTAACAAACCACCACGAGATAGGCTCAGCCACCTTTTCATTTGCCTAGGAAAGCTCTACTGGCTTTTAAGCTACTTGATCCTAAACCATTAGTGCTACTATAGTTTATCACCACCATTGATGATTACATGAAATGTATCTATCAAGTTACAGTGAGATTTAATGAAGATTAAAGACCTCCTTGGTCAGTTCCCTTTTTATCTGCTGTATTGGAGTGTTTAGTAGTAAAGAAGTAATATCCTGACAAGTACCATGCATCAGTCAGTTTCAGATGTTTTCAAGGCTTAGTACTTCACAAAACCATATACAGCTTCTAAGTTTGAAGTCTGGAGCGAGAGTGCAGTTATTCATGCCGGGTTCTACAAACAGACAGCAACTTTGCAGAGTGGAAGTTTTTGTAACTCAGCAAGAGGCTAGGCACGTTTCTACCTTGACTGCTCTTCCTTCATGTAGGAAACTAGTTAATAGCTACCCCTGCCTAAGGATTAACATTTCTTGCTACTACCTACCACTACTGGTTGCATTTCAGAAAAAGTAACCCGATTCCCACAAGCTAAATGCAAGTGCAGAATCTCAACAACAGGGGTCAGGGATGGCCAGCATGTTCTGATGCAAGAGGAAGGATCTGGAGACCTGCCAAGTCACATGGCGACAGCACTCTGCTAACCAGGTACCCACAGCCCACTCAGGGAGCACTCATAGAAAGAGCCAGAAACAAGGCTCTAGCATCCAAGGTCCCCTTCACCGAGATCATCAACATACACTCTCATGCTTTAAGAAGCAGGAATGCCTCAGAAATTACAGGCAGCACACACAAATCCCAGTAAATGAGAGAAGCTGTCCCCATGCCCCTCAAAAACTGTTGTTACTACTGTAAAGTGGAAAAACCTGCAGATGGAAAATGCTGCATCCTTTTGCTCTGTGAAGGTAATAGCTCTGGACTCCATTTATTCTTCCAGTGACCCGTGCTTAACTGAAGTAGACCACTGGGCTTAGGAATGTGGATGTTTTACACTAACTTTTGAGAGATGTTACTTCCCCAGACCAGTAAAAACATGGGGGGGGAGAGAAATCGAGCTTCAGAACAAGGACATCCCAGTCCTTGCACAACCGCTCTTTGCACTAACATCTACCTATAAAAGCTGAGGCTTTTATATATAGAGACCGAGCGGTTAATAACGCAGGAGAGGTTTTTTGTTCGTTCTCTTCGCCRGCGAGCTCTCTAGAGACGAACCACAGCCGGCGCGGCCGCGCCCGCCAGCCCGAGCACCGCGGCCCGACCGCAGACGTGCCCGAGGGGCGTCCCGCGAAGGCCGCGCCGCGCGGCCCACCGCTCCCCCGCAAGGGCTGCGTGACCTTGCCGCGCTGCCAGCCGCCTCCCGAGCGCCCGGCCGGCCG
>NW_028185594.1:6648888-6672230 GCF_003343005.1 Rhea americana
CCCGGCAGCAGGGGGCGAGCGGCTCTTGACCTTGCTGCGCGTGTCCTGGGGGAAGGAGACACGCGGCCGGCGGCCCCCTCCTGCCCGCGCGCCGCGGCCGCGCCCGGGGGTCTGCTCGCGCCCTTGCGTGCGGCCGCGCACGCTTACGCGTTGCCAGTGAGCAGTGTTGCCTGAGGGGATGGCGTTACTTGGCAAACGGAGCTGCTCGTGTGCTGCGGCGCCGCCACGATCTCCCGCCCTGCAGCCAGGAAAAGCGAGGCGGGAGGAGYTCTGGGTTGCTTGAGGCTGCTCGGTGATGAGCTGCTGGAGCTGGAATCTCATCYCGAAGGTCTGGGCACCCGAGCCCAGCTAACCTGCAGTTAGTTGTACACCTCCATTTCAAACTATTAAAAAAATAGTTCTTTGCTTTACTTTCTCAATTTTCTAGAGTTTTTTTTCCCTTTTATGCTCTAAAAGCCTCTGTAAAAAGGATGTGATGTTCATATTTTCTTGTGGTGTTGTTTTAATCTTTCAGACATGCTTCGTTTATCTGCAGTACTCCGTCAGACAAGGCCAGTGTCCAGAGCACTGGCCCCCCATCTAACACGAGCATATGCAAAAGATGTTAAGTTTGGAGCAGATGCCAGAGCTCTTATGCTTCAAGGAGTAGATCTTCTAGCAGATGCTGTAGCTGTCACCATGGGGCCAAAGGTAATGGAAGGTTTTGCATGTGTATTATGTTAACACTTTGATCTGGATGAAAATATAGTAGTGGAAAACAGTTGTCATTTTTTCAAGACAGAGTTCCATGTTTTCCCTCTCCTTATCTGTAAGACAAAGATAGGAGTGAAGAGTATGGACAGACTACTGCAAGTAGCCATATTCTCATCTTGTCAGCTGAACTGTGATAATAGCACGTATGTCCTTCATAGGCATGAAGGAAAACACATTTGACTACTCTGAAAGGTGTAGTATATTTCTTTAAACAATATGAAATAAGATAGGTTAAGARCATGAGCATAGTTAGTTACCATAGCTCAGTCGGTAGTCTGTAACACTGCTCTTGATAAACTTGACTACTTACGGTTTTTCTTGTGTGTATATGTATGTATTTTTTGTGGTGGTTTCCTTAGTACATAGCTTTTTTGAAATAAGTTGTTTTCTGTTATCATTATAACTATAATTAATATCAATCATAATTAGTAGTGTATTATTAATAAAATGAAAAAAACATTAAAAATAATGACAAGTTTTTCACTGCAGATAAATGTTACTGGCTTAAAAGGGGAATTGAAATATCCATGTCAGTGGCATTCATTTGTGCTATTCATAGGAAAGAGCATTTGTAGTTTGTGATTCTTTYTAGTTCAGGCTTTTTGGAAAAGTAGCTGCTGTATTTTGCATAGTCATACAACATGCAGTAGGTCTTGAAATGAAACAGCTTTTTAAGGAAGAGATGCAGATTCTCTTCAGGCTCCTAGGAATATCTGTTTCAGGTTAGTGCTATCAGGGTTTCTTTAGGATTTTTGGCTTGTTATTAGGTAACACTGATCAGATGTTAGTGGCGTATGTGGAACAACAGTGAAAATAGTTGTAAACTGTAGTTTTTCAGTTGTTTGCTTAGTAGCTACACTGAATCATTTTAGCTCCTTGGTAGGRATAAATTATATAGTGACAATTTTGTCTCACCTTTAAGCTGAGCACATTACATCATTTGTTTTTTGTGAACATTTTTTTTAGTTTTTACTGTGTCAACTTTGAGTACAACTTTTTTTTTTTTGAATTATACAAAGTAGTCAATGAAGTTAGTATTCAAAGTAGATGGGTCAAAACATACCCTAAAAGTGTAGGTGTGATAGTTCTCAGGGTTGCTTGGCCTCTATGAGATTACTTTTGTCTTTTTTTTTTTCCTTACACACTTCTGCACTTAATTAGCTTTACTCAAAGGCAAAAATGCAGTGAACTAAGCAGGCAAATGTAAAGGAACAGTGATTTCAGCAAGATGTGACTGTTTTCCTTAAGTACAGTTCTCYTAAAAGGAACAAAGTTTCAGCGTAGTTAGTTGATGTTACTCTTGTTTTTGCATCAGCTGATGTTGTGAATGTCTTAAATGTGATTTTAATGCACTGGTTAAAGGGCRGYTCCTGATGCAACCTATTGCAACCTTGTRCATTTTTATGTTCCAGTGCTCTCACTTTGATTTATGTTATTCTCTATCTATTCACAGAGCAATTAGGATCTGTACTGTTAATGCCTGCTTCAGCTTTCAGCATTTTAAAGAAATATTAAACTGTCAAAGAAGCTTTTCTTTTGCCCTATTCTGTGCTTAAAGAACTGTGATTTGCAGTGTTACACAATGTTTATATATATGCATGTGTGTGTTTACATGTGTATTGTATATGTGTATATAGAATCAGTAAGGTTGGAAGGGACCTCTGGAGATCATCTAGTCCAACCCCCCTGCTGAGCAGGGTCACCTAGAGCATGTTAGACAGGGTTGCATCCAGGCAGGCCTTGAAGATCTCCAGAGAAGGAGACTCCACAACCTCTCTGAGTCAACCTGTTCCAGGGCTCTGTCACTCTCACAGTGAAGAAATTCCCCCTCACAGTCAGGGGGGACTTCCTGTGGTTCAATTTCTGCCCATTGCCCCTTGTCCTGTCACATGGGGCAACTGGAAAGAGTTTGTCCCTGTCCCCTTGGCACCCTCCCTTTGGGTACTTATAGACATTGATAAAATCTCCTCTCAGTCTTTTCTTCTCCAAAGAAGAAATGTATATGTATGTATATAGAAAATACACAGAAGAATATATAATATATATGTATGTAATATGTATATACAGGAAAAATGTATATAGAAGGGGTGTGTGTGTATGTGYTTATATAAAAATTGCTGTCAGTGATTACTTTGTCAGAGCAAATCTATGTAAGTGCTCAGGTTCTTGATAKGCAGCATCACTCAAAAGACTGGTGTATTCACTGCCAGTGTTCTTTTATCCAAAAACACTTGCAGATAGAGGAGTGCCTGTTCAGCCCACTTAGTGTGTTGGATATAAAGATTTCCTTCTGCTCTCCTCATGGCTACCAGACAAACATTTTGAGTAAGAGCAGGTGCAAATGGAGAATAAACTTGAGCAAGAAAAGGAAGTGCTACATGAAGAAGAGCTTGTGCTTGCAGGATCCTCCAGAACTAATTTTCTTGGTCTTGAACCACTTYTGGATTTAGGAGTAGTACAGGTTGAATGAAGTAGCAGAAAGAAATTGCACTAAGCTTCGTTGAGCTGTGATTCTTTCATAGCACAGTTCTAGAAGTTTGTAAACTCTCACCAATTCATGGCTGTTAACTGAAGCTTAGTATTTCCTTTGCTGCTTTTAGTGTTAGTTGTACTTCGGGGGCAGTACTGCCCCCTACAGGGGAGGGTAGGCATCCAAAATTAGTTAAATCGTTGAGTCAGATGTGGGTAGGCTGAGTGCAAGCRTGAGGTTCCCCTAGCTGAGGAACTCAGTGTGCTGTAGTGGCAGCGTGCTGTCTCAGGTCCGTAGCCAGCTTGGCTCAAGATGCCAGCTCTGAGTGGGAACCAGTGGGCYGGAAGAGGGGACTCCATAGAGCAGCATGGGGAGGTGGGGCCTCTACTCTGCCTTCTGCTCTCCCCACTGCTCCAGCTGTCAGAATAGCAAGAGTTTATCAGCCCCATACCAAAGGTGGTTCCTTGCATTTCCGTTGCTCTCAGCTAAAACTCTGAAACATGGTTGACTGGGGCAGGTATTCAGGCTTTTGAATTAATCCAGGGACAAGCGACCTTCTTGCAGAGTGTATTTGCTTGGCGTTTTCTCTGTACAGTCCAGAGTTCCCTATATTAACTGTGTTTGTATATTTTTTTAAGATAGTCTGGCTTAATTGAAAGTAAATTCAGACTAGGAGAAGAAAGGCTTGTTGACTTGTAAATTTTGAAAAGTTAAATTTAATGCAACACATTAACACTCAGATTTGTTACTTGTTTTCAGTTCTGTTTGCTAATTACTGAGAAGGTTTGCAAGTGCTCTGCTTTTTTGGCTTTTTCRGAAAATACAAAGAATCAAGTTTCATGGTATTATTTCTCAGTCAAATACTACACTTACTGTGCTTTTATGGGAAATTCTATAAAGTCTGTTCAGTGTGTTGCTTTTTAATTTTTTTGTTAGTTTTAGAAGGAATTATCAGTGTTAGAGGGAATCTCTTCAATTTCTTTTTCGTGTGTGTGAGGCTGGTCTTATTTGAATTGTGGACTTTTGAGTTGGCAGTATTAAGCATCATGGATGGGGAATTATCTTAAAAGCCTTTTTCTGGTAAAACAAAACTACTGAACTTTAGAAATGTGTATGCTTGAAAAGTGTTCTAGCTGAAAGCTGAACTCATTTCTATTCAGCTACGGCTGTTCAAGAGGATTTTCATCTTGCGCGAACTTCTGTAGTAGGATGCTGTTGGATCACATGGCTTTGATTTAATGTTTGTTCTTCGTCACTCTAGGGAAGAACCGTTATTATTGAACAAAGCTGGGGAAGTCCCAAAGTGACAAAAGATGGCGTGACAGTAGCCAAGGCAATTGACTTGAAAGACAAATACAAAAATATTGGAGCCAGATTAGTTCAAGATGTTGCCAACAATACAAATGAAGAAGCAGGAGATGGTACCACCACTGCAACGGTACTTGCACGTGCTATTGCCAAGGAAGGCTTTGAGAAGATCAGCAAAGGCGCTAATCCCGTGGAAATCAGGAGGGGTAAAATTTTTACTGTGTTCATAATGCTTTGTCACGATTTATGCATTTATTCTCCAAATTTGACTTGCTTAAGATTGTTTCCTGTTGAAGAGCCATTTGAAACTTCAGTGTTTCACATGTGGAACTTTGTGAGCCATGTGAAAGAGCAATGCATAAGGAGAATCCACTTTTCTACTGTYAAGTGGCTAGATTTGTGCAATTCTGAACAATTCTTAAAAATTTACTAGTGCCAAGTAAATAAATTTGCCATAAATTCAAATCTTAACATATGTTACACCCACTCCAAAAATAATTGCTAGGTATTCAAGTGACAGTGTAAAACTAGAACTGCCAGTCATGTGGTTTTGAGCTTGCAAACAATGCATTTTTGTAACATGGCTTCTTTTAGTTTTGAAACTWAACTGTTCTTTGTTCTGTATACATGGTTTTGTTTGCTTACACATATTCCATGTATTTGTAGGTGTGATGCTTGCAGTTGATGCTATCATAACTGAGCTGAAGAAGCTATCTAAACCTGTTACAACTCCAGAAGAAATTGCGCAGGTGGGGTTTATTTAGTTTTTTTTAACTGACTTTTACTTCACAAGACCTTTTCTAAACTGTAACTAAGTGGGGCTTAATGGAACTAAATTGTGGATGTATCATTCTTGAGTATCTTTCTTTTTATATAAARATCTGTAATAGGCCTCACTGAATGTTCAAGAAAACATTTGTTTCCTCGAATTATTTAAAATTCCCAGTGTGTTTTCTATGTTGTTGTAGTATTAGATATTAGTTCTGAATTTTTCCGATCYTCCGGTTTGATTCCAAAATGTGATCTTAAAGCATAAAATTTACATACCTCAGAAGAACTGAAGAGAGGGAAGATAGACTGGAAGTTCAGGGGTGGGAGGTGATGGCAGCCTTCCAGCGGTCTTGGGTTTGGACTGAAGTGGGGGGCATAGCTGGGTCTCAGGCACTAGAGATTGGCCTTCCTGGCTAGTTTCTGCCCATGCCTGCAGATTCTGGTGACCTAGCTGTGCTGTGTGAGCACAGGGCGAGGGATAAAACTATGCTCGAGCTGCCTGAGAGCCAATAGCCGTCCTAAGTAGGTTTTGGCCCTTAYCTGGATGTGCTGCAATCAGCTGTTCTGTCTTCTCAAGAAATGATAAATTGAGTAAGTCTATCTTGATTTTCTTTGTTCATAGTGAAGAAATAAATCATTTGTATTGTGAAATGATTTTAAATGGTTTACTGTTTCAGGTTGCCACAATATCAGCAAATGGAGATCAGGAAATCGGCAATATAATTTCTGATGCGATGAAAAAGGTTGGACGAAAGGGTGTAATCACTGTCAAGGTGAGAATTAGCCAGCATACGGATTAAGTGGAAAGTGACTGTGTTCTTTCCCAGTTAGTGCTGCCTGTTGTGGCATGTGGTGTAGCTGCTGCTGTTCACGTACAGTATCTTCCATAATTTCTCCTTGCTCAGTTTCTTTAGATCATAGTTTCATAACTGTTCTTTATAATAATCCTCTTCTGTTGTGGGGAATTACATAAAACATAATGATGCAGAGGCTTTCATTTTCTTGTGCGTAGCATASTGAAAATATCCTTGGGCTTTTGGTAGTAAATAAAGAGTTTCTAACATGGACTTGTATTCAAACAGGATGGAAAAACTCTAAATGATGAATTAGAAATCATTGAAGGCATGAAATTTGACAGAGGCTACATCTCTCCGTATTTTATTAATACAGCCAAAGGTGAGTTAACAAAAAACGAATGTCAAATATCTTGTGGCCTAGAAATAACAGTAACTGTTAAAACGATTTCGACAATTTGTTACACTGCTTACCAGGGCAATAGGACAGTGGGCTCCATGCCCACCAGAACTTCACATCCTGCGGTAAAATCTTGGCATCTCGTTTTTCCCCCTAAGTGCACACATGGCCCATGCTAACATTAAGCTGGCTGGGCAGCACTTCAGAACAATGCAGAATTGGTAGTAAGTCTTTGAGAAGATACCTTGTATCTTTGCTAATACAATTGGGAAGTGTAACAGTCACTCCAAAGTAGCTCTTGAATTTTTAAAGCATACTTCTTACATTTTTAAAATCAGATGGTTCACATAACATGTAATGTTTCTGCAGGACAGAAATGTGAATTCCAGGATGCTTATGTTCTAATCAGCGAAAAGAAAATTTCTAGTGTGCAGTCCATAGTTCCAGCTCTTGAAATTGCTAATGCTCACCGCAAACCTTTGGTTATTATTGCTGAAGATGTTGATGGAGAAGCCCTCAGCACTCTAGTCTTGAACAGGTGAGGTTCAAAATTTAGACTTAAGTCTTTTAAAGTAGATATTGCTTTCTTTTGTTTTCATCCTTTAAAGCAATACATTCAAAAGCATGTATTTGAATTTATTACAACATAATATTACTTTTAGTAGAGAATATTAAGGGGAAACAGTGACTATTGTAGATGTCATTTTATCTCAGGACAGGATTTTGGTGGTTTTATAATTAAATCTTTTATCAAAAACAGCAGCTTGGGTCATGTTTGCTTGTTGGTTAGAACTATGCTAAAATAATTGGTTTTAGAAAGTGAATCCGAACATGTTTGCAATGTTGCTGTTTGAAATCTTTTCAGACTGAAGGTGGGTCTTCAGGTTGTTGCTGTAAAAGCACCGGGTTTTGGTGACAACAGGAAGAACCAGCTTAAGGATATGGCAATTGCTACTGGTGGTGCTGTAAGTAATGCTGTTCTAACTTGCTTTTTCTCTAAGAAATGCTAATGGTATTTAAGGAAGTAAATAACTTCAAATTTTAGGTCCACAGCTTGTATTTATTGCWTTGCAGGCTGTTTCTTGTTCTTTCAAAGGTATAAAAGTATCTTTAATGATTGATCTTCCTCCTTTTTTTTTAATGGGTGTTGATAATTACTATGTAACATAGTTCTGACCAGCCATGAGTAATACATGTCTCTTTAACAGATTTAAGATAGAAAAAGAATTTCTTTGCAGCATTTAGGTTAGTGAGGAGGAAGGGAACATCAAAGAAATTCCTTAGACTGAAATAGCAAAGATTACTTGCCGTTTTATAAAGCTGAATTTTGTCTGGTAATTGCCATAATGATAAATGTAACTGTTTTTTGTGGAATACACTGGATTGTTTTCTTTATGCTTGATGCAAATGTTTCATAGTTATAACTCAAACTGGGTTTATGTTAGTGTAATTGAAGTACTCATCAGTGTCCTTCTCTACTGTTACCATATACACTTTAAACTGGGACCTAGAACTGGTTATTGAAACAGATTTTGCATCTTACTGTTTAAGCCAAGTGAAGCACAAGGTAATAAAAACAGTAAACTCTAAAGTCAGTTTATTGCCAACATACRTAACTTGAAATACAAGAATGATTCTGTTGCACAGCTTTTCTTTTCAGGCACATTAAATCGGTAAGTTACAGTAGTCAGTCACAGATTAAAAGCTTGCAGTTCTGTATTCTGGAAGGGCCATTTTGTGAAGCACCTGTTGCCTAGATTGTGTTAGGGAAGGGGAAAGTTTCAAGGTAGCYGCAATAGTATGATTGCTTTTCTTTGCTAGTCTGCTGTATATGCACGTATATCTATAAATAAAAATTTTGTATATGGAGAAGCTGTGAATTGTAACTTCTCGTGTAATTTGTTTCAGGTATTTGGAGAAGAGGGTTTGACCCTGAACGTAGAAGATATTCAGCCTCATGACTTTGGTAAAGTCGGAGAAGTCATTGTGACAAAAGATGACACCATGCTGCTTAAGGGGAAGGGTGAAAAGGCTCAAATTGAGAAACGTATTCAAGAAATCATTGAACAGCTGGAAGTTACTACAAGTGACTACGAAAAAGAGAAACTGAATGAACGACTGGCCAAACTCTCTGACGGAGTAGCAGTACTGAAGGTGAGAAAATACACTTAGGAGTAAAACATTAATACCAATAAACAAATTAGAATTCCATCTTTCACTAATATTCTTGTTAGTCGGTCACACCTCTCCGTTACAGGAAGTGGCTTGTAGGCRATAATGGTCGTCTTTTTAGAACAAGCAGTTCATATATACTGAAGCTGCACCTGGTCTGACTTTTGCTTTATCAGTGATTAGCAAAGTAGTCTGTAGCCAGGAGGAAAAACCTGCTTTGCCATGTGCTTAGGAAATAGATATGTGCCCAGTACGCAAAAGAGTAGCTTGCACCTGGAATGCTTTCAGAGGAAGCTATAAAAAAGGTGATTATCAGTCGTTTATTTATCTCAGATATTACTATTTGTGTCTCTCATAATCTTAGCAATTGATTTGGATAAGGAGCTTGGCTTATTATAGGGCCTTTAAGTATTAAGAGCCGGATGAAATAAAACTTAACATGTAGGCTTTTTAAGCACCAAGGTGCAAAAGATCATTTTTAATGTGGAAAAGCACTGATTTGCTTTTTGGCACTTAATCTCATGACTCAGCTTTCCTATTTCATTTTGTTGCAGCAGTTTTGTAGTCTGCACTGCTTTTCCAAACAGGGATGAGTACACCCTGAGATGTGGCTTGCTTATTCTAGGTTGGTGGCACAAGTGATGTGGAAGTGAATGAGAAGAAAGACAGAGTTACTGATGCCCTGAATGCTACCCGTGCTGCTGTAGAGGAAGGGATAGTTCCAGGTGGTGGTTGTGCATTGCTTCGCTGTATTCCAGCATTAGATGCTTTAATTCCAGCCAATGAAGATCAGAAAATTGGTAAGTAAATTACTGGAATGTTTGTGTTGAAGAATGTTAAGAATTGACTTTCTTCTGTCTTGAGGCTTTATAAGGTCAAGTACAGATCACTTTCAATGAGTTTTTAGTTACTTGATCTTGAAATGTCATATCCCTTTGATATAGCTATCTCTGCTTTACTGTGGGAAGCTTTCACTGTTGCCTTAACTTAGACTTGAAAGAACCAGTAAAAATAAAGCAGCAGTTGCTCCACAAAAGAAACAAACTTTTTAAGGAAAAAGTGAGTTACTGGTGCAACCTTTGCAGACAGACATGAAAACCTTTAAGGGATTGCATAGCAAAGCAAATGGAAAAGGCTTTGTGCCGTGTTCCAAACAACCTACTGCAATAGTAATATTCCTTACWATCACCTGCTGAAGGAAAACTAAAACATGCTTGAATATATTTCAGCAATTTGATTTGTTGACAAATATGAAACAGTCATGAACTTTTTCTGGAACTAATAAAAATGGTTTATGCTCTTGCTTAGATGGTTATTTCTGTATTGATCTCCAGTCCGTGAATGCATGCCTTAGCAATAGGGGGAAAAAAAGAATGTAATACATAATTCTAAACATACTCTTTCTTACAGGCATAGAAATAATTAAGAGAACACTGAAAATTCCTGCAATGACTATTGCAAAGAATGCAGGAGTTGAAGGATCATTAATAGTTGAAAAAATCATGCAGAGTCCATCAGAGATTGGCTATGATGCAATGCTTGGGGACTTTGTAAATATGGTAGAAAAAGGAATCATAGACCCAACAAAGGTAATTTATAGCAGTGTTAATTCTTGGTTTCCTTCCTGCCATGACACATAATAGGAAATAAGTATTAAGGATTTTTTTTATTTCCTATTTTTAGGTTGTGAGAACTGCTCTGATGGATGCTGCAGGTGTTGCTTCTCTCTTATCAACAGCAGAAGCAGTAGTGACTGAAGTTCCTAAAGAGGAAAAGGAGCCTGCAATGGGAGGAATGGGTGGAATGGGTGGMGGAATGGGAGGTGGCATGTTCTAATTTGTGGGATTCTGATGCATCATGAACTGGGCTGGTTAAGACTGACAGTTCTGATTTAAAAACTTCAGGTGTCAGTGCAGGAGGATGGATAGTGACTGAAGTAAGGCTGGTGTTTAAAAGAATCACTGTAACCATCAGTTACTGGATTTCATTTAACACATGTAATTGTTTACAGTCATTGTCCATGCCTACAGATAATTTATTTTGTATTTTTGAATAAAGACATTTGTACATTCCTGATAACTGGGTGCAAGATCCATCTACCAAGGTTCTGATTTAAACTTAATTAAGGCACTTGATATTCTGTTTCAGAATTTATTGGTGCTTGCCATTATTAGGAAGAACTTGGAAGCCACTGTGCGTGAGACTAGACAATTGTGTACAAAGTAGACAAATATACAATTATGTGACTTTTATGTAATAAAACAGACTGCTCAAAAGTTATGAAACGTATCACCTTATTCATCTGTACACAAAGCCATAATTATGGGAGAGACCTGGTAGAATACTCATAAGATTTGCTAAAAGTCTGACATCTGTGCTTTGAAAATATGGGGCATTTCTCTCCAGGAAATATTCCTTGGTCTAGAATGTTTCTACAGAATATAAATGACTTTAATTTTGGTAAGACACCACTGTTCTTTGAAATATTAAACAATGCTATCAAAATTAAGGCATGTGCATTGACTTTATTTTGCTTTTTACATGCCAGTTGTTTCAAATGCTGAAACAGACCAGRTGGATCCTTTACAGGACTGTGGGAGGGAAAGTGTTGTGAGGGTGTGAAAAGGGTAAGCTTGCCTTGACTTAAAAAAGGAGGGGGGAGTGACTTGTTTATTTCCCCACCACCACTACCCACTGCATTTCTCTTGCTTGGTTGTGTAGAAGGTAGTTACCTAGAAACTTCAGCATCTCTCAATTTTCTGGTCTCTCGGTCAAGTCTTTGGGACTCTAGGTTAGAAAGGATTTTGTTTGATTCCCTTTACTAGGTGTTTAGCCCTCAAAACCAAGTTTTGTATGCTATCTGCTATTTTCTTTGACAGCTGAAAATGTTAAGTCTCTTCTGCCTGATTTTCAACTCAGTTTCCAGTCACTTCAATATAATGGTGTTCCTAAATTCCATGTTTTTTTGGGGTTTTTTTTTTTTTTTTTTGAATTGTCTCAACATGTGAAACGACTTGGCAATTTTCTAAAGTGTTTAACTGACTTAATCTAAGTGTCACTTTCCCCCAGCTTCCCACCTATAATAAGAATGTCCTTCAGAGATAACATGTCTGAAATCTTACTTGCTCTATCTGGAAAACAGACTTAAGTTTTCTGAAACTGCTTCCTGACTGTCTGTCCTGAAACCGACCCTCCTATATTACTTAGCACAGTAAATTAACCTTACCCCCTATTCTGCAGTAATGATGCAGTTTACAGACACTCTAGAAAGGGGAAACTTCAACTATGAAACATAGCTGACTTAATTCATCTCATCACAGTAACTTTAATAACTCAAGGCAATGTATAGAAGGGATTTTACTGTCTGGTCAAATCTGTTTAACTTAGCCTGTTAATTTAGTAAAGTAATACAAGGAATAAACTGAAAATAAAATCACTCAAGACTACTGCTGGCACCATCTCAATGCACTGACAAACCACAGTTAGATCCACATTGTAGGAAGCTACTTAATGATAACTGCCCTTGCTGTGTTTAGTCTGCAGTAAGGGCATAGTAGTTTGGTACAGAATAGTGTGTATCCATGACCTAATTTTCACTGAAGTAACATATCTATTAATTCATTTTAAAGTTATATTTAACTAGAACTGGGAACTATGACACTAGATCATGACTTGCATACCCAAATTACTATGCATAACAGTGAAATAGTGCCAGTAGGCAAGTTCATCTTGCCAAACGTTCTGAATTCAAGTGTTTGCCCAGGCAGATAAGAACAACTAGATATAGCTGAAGCTGCTGCTCTCAAAAATTATGATATTCCTATATTTAACTTTAGGCTGTAGGCTGCTTTTTTTTTTTCCTYTCTTTGTCTTTCTATAGCTATTATTGATCAGAATTCAACAGCATACAGAAACTTCTGAGCTGATCTCTGTTATTCGCTTGGATCAAAAACATCTGCTACCTGGTTCTTTAACAGTGTTTTGTATTCCAAAGCTAGAATGTCAGATTTCCCTGTAACTTAGCCTAAGCAGCTAAGTTGGTACTGGTAAGTTACATTCAAACTGCTAATAACTTAAACTTGAGTTAATACATTACAAACACTGTAAAAATATAAGCTTAGATAAGGTAGAACATCCGATGTGATTACACAAACTGTTTGGCAGGTGAATAAGCCGCAGTTTGAGTTACCTTGTTTTATAGTAGCTGCCAATCAGTCTGTTTCTGCTAACCCTTCAAATTGCACTTGATAGCAGCTTGAATATTCCTCTATGTACAGCTGGCTGAATATGTGCGTGTTTTGTACAGTAGTAAATTACAAAGTTCAGATACCAAAGTGATGCCCCCAGAGGAGCATTGTACCTCCTGTATAAATGAAGTGTACATACAAAATTATAGTAGAGGCTCTTTCTCTCTTTGTAATTGTAGAGACAATTTCTCTTTTACGTGTGATGAACTTCATGAAGCATTAGTTCCCGAGGTATGATAGTTTCTGGGCCGTGGAGTTTGGATGCTCTTCTTTCAAAGGCAGCTACCATCTGCTTTACCACTTCATCAAAAAATAGCGTAGCAAGTTTTGAGTGTAGGAGTGAACGAAATTCAAAAGAAACCTGTTTAAGAAAATTGAGAAGAAATGTTTTTTATGTGTCAACTGTGGTGGTAAAATGCTGTTACAGACAACTTCATTGAAGAATTTCCACTTAGTTTGCAAATAGGCTGTGGGAGAACAGACAGTTAAAATTGAACTGTAAGCGAGTGTAAAGATAAAGAAAAACCCTAATGGTCAGAGGAGTGTCCGTCAGCTTTTCAGTCAAAAGAACTGATTTACTCAATCCCCTGAAGTAATCATGCCCATTTGTCTAAATAAACTATATTTTATCTCATGAATTACATAAGATGTAAGCACAAAAGTTCAGGATGTTTAAAACTACTGGTCAATGGTAACTTGGATGTTTTGCCCACAGAATTCACTTAGAGACAACAATTCTTCACAGACGACCTTGTGTGGATAAGGCAGCAGACAAACGGAGATTTACAGGTAAGCTGAAGCTAGCCTAAAAGGCATTTAATTTGAAAGCAGCACTGAACTAAAGTCTGAAATAGTGACCTATTAGATACAAACATTAACATTGTAATTAGTTTCTTATGTTCCAACCCCAGCAAATTACTCATCACGGATGTAGGTTACTACTCTTCTATCTTCTACTAACTAAAGGTAAAAATTTGCTGCAGGCTTGTGTGCGTCACATCTACCCGAACATCTGCCTGCCACTCTTTCCTCACCACCACAGGGACTGGCAGTTGTAGCGTGCAGATGTGCAGGTAAGCCAGCTGTAATAAGCCTGTGCACCTCCTACTGCAGTGCTTAGAACTTACTTGCACGATTTCTTTCAGCTACTGAACCTTGCAATTAAACTGAAGCTATTGTCATGGTCAAAGTTATGACGGGAACAGAAGGGAGTTTGCTTTCTCCCTCCACCCATGAAAGTATGATGACAGCAGCAAGGTCACTTTTATATCAAGTAGCTTTTCATCTTACTTTGTGCTCTGCTGGCCTTTGGTCTAGTTAAAGAACATTCCCCTAGATGCATAGTTTTCTATCATGTTTAGTAACTAAGAACTTCATGTATGGTATATGCTTACAAAGTTTGCAGATGATAACATGTTATGCTTAAATCTATACACAAAATAAGAGCTGAAATTCGGCTCAAACTAGGTATGTCTCATTGAAGTTATGTTGTGCATATTTATATATGTGTGTGTTCCCTGGTATCAGGCTGGTAAAATAGCAATACAGTAGCTTGTGGGAACCAGTGTCACCCTAAACTTAAATAACATTTTCTAAAGGAAACTGGTGTTTCTAAAATGAAAGCTTTCTCTTGTATGAGTATTAATACCTGTATAATATCTTTTCAAGAAGTGTGTTGTGAAATGCTTATCATCCCTATCTGCATAGACCAAGAAGCTATGTAATACTGCAAGTCAGTAACTGAGCAAGGGTTAAAATCTTTAAGTACCTGCCTTTATAAGGCAAACCCCTGCTCAGCTGGCCATATTTGCTTCTGTTACCTCAAAATGGGGTGAGCAGTAAGTAGTATTGATAATGTTTCCCCAATAAGGTGAAAATGTCCATTTTAAGTCCATTTTTGACTCCCTTTAACTGAAGTTCTCAACCTGAAATGTCAAAAAGTGGCTTTGGTAAAAAATAAAAATAAAAACAAATTAAATTTAAAATGTTTATCCCCCTCAAACTCAGTATTTAGGTTATAAGGTTTAAACAGTTGCTTAATTTTATTTTTCTCAGATGATTTATGATTTGGGTTAAGAGTTAGATTACATACTGATCAGTAGCAGGAACTAGCAATGAACACGTTTTCCTGAAAAAATTTAAGTGCTATGAGCAAATAACATCCAAACATATTTGGCGCATCCCATGAGAAAAATGCATTCTCAACTGATCCATCAACTTGTTTTTACTGTTGAACCATATGCGGTGTGATACAGCAATAAGTCGAAAAATACTAACCCAAGGAGGACAATACCCTGATTTACAAAATACTCCAAAAGCTGGTTTTCCTATTTACAGAAGRTAGTCTTTTAAAGCAGAGTATCCCAGTAGATGGCAGTAGGAGCAACCCATTTTTATGTACTTTTGTAGGATGCTCTGGACCCCAGCTTGGGTATGTGCCAAATGCAACATTCATTCTCAGAGTTACAAAAGGTAAGAAAAAGACTTAGACTAGAGAAAAGAGAAAAGCTCTAACATCAGTGGAAGACAACTTTTGTAGGAGTAATAGTAAATCAGATACTGGATTAGAAAAGGAAGCTGTAGTGCTGTCACATCACAGACTAAAAAGAGCATTTCTCCTAAAAAATAATTTATACCTATTTTATAGAAGGAAATAGGAGAACTATAACAATACACGAAGTAGTAAAAATACAAGTCAGGAAATTAAGGTGGCAAAACTGCAGACCAAACAGGAGTTGAGGGAGACAGATGGGAGAACACCTACTTTCAGATAGCAAAATCACTTAGGTTGTAAAGTAGTTAACATAAATAGCAAAGCCCACAAGTATGTTTAGTATTTCTCCTTCTAGATTTGCTTGTCTAAAAGCTTTGGCATGTTTAGAATTGCACAGAGGGAGATAGCAGTCCCTAGAACGTTTCATTGTGCGTGAAGCCTCATGGAAGCCTGCTGTCTGAAAGATTCTGTAGCAGTTTTCACGTAGTGGAATATATAAAACGTATKTTGGATAATTGTGACTAAAATTTAATTGGTTTCAGAGCATATATGTTTAGACATGAAAAACAAACACAAAATGCTATAGTTGAAGCTACCTTTTTATGCCTTTTCTATAGTATGTGGTGGTTTAGCTGTAATACTCACTGAAAAATCCAATGTGCATGTCCTTGGATAACCAGGGATACCTGGGCTGAAACGCCACACGGTTTCCAAGTGATTAAATAGTTTTCCATCTGTGCAGGATGCCTAAAAGAAAGTTTAAAAAGCCAAGCTACAATTAGGCTCTTACAGAGGTGACAAACTGTTACTACTAAAGTTTGCATTCACATTTTGTTAGACAGTGAAGGTCACAGCATAATTAAAAATTACCCTTACAGTGCAGCCAGCCTGCGATCCCATTTACGGTGTCATTTAAGGTGAAGTAATTGAATCCCTTTTAAGGGAGAGAGAGGGAAGATAGTGTTGAGAACCATAAAACAGACCTCAAGCCTGATGCATACAACACCATAATTATGTTCATGCTATAATCAGCAGAATTTTGAACAGTGCTGTTTTAAAAAAGCATGTAGATATTTATTGTTTTTGTAATTTTTTTGTGATATGTATAGAGTGTTTTGTATCCTGATATATAAACTGGTAGTCTTGAGCCAGAGAAATACTTAGTATCAAAACAAACCTAACTGAAGTCAAACTCTAATCAGCTTTTGTCACAAGATACTAATGTAATCAAGAGTAACCATGAAGTAACAAAGACTGCAACATTGAAGTTCATCATCAGCTTGCATCTTGGCTTCAGCAACCAGCAAGCCATATTTAACTAATATTTCAGGGAGTTTGGGTGCAGTTCTAGCTTAAAACGTTAAGGTGTACACAGTAATTGGCTTCATAATTTTTCATTAAAAGGTTCTTATTTTTACTCATTTTTGCTTTTGACACATATAAGTAATGTCATATGGCTATATTTTTTTTAATGCAAAAAGACCGAGTAAACATACTTTTCAAGAGTCAAATAGCACATCTCCATTAGTCTGGAGGTTCTGAAGAAAAGTGGCTGTTAAAAAAAAATTAATGAAAGAAAGAAAGAAAAGAGAAAAGAAAAAAAAAACACTACTGTTACCACAACCAGCTCTGCTGTCAAGACTACCCACAATGAATAGGTGTTGCTTGTGGTTTGAACACAGTGATAAGCCAAGCCATCTCAAAGACTAATTATAGCAGCACAAAAATACCTATTTTTTTCCCAGAAGCGACGAAGCAGTGCCTAGCAACTTCTGCAACAGAAGGGGGAGGAATAGAGGGCATGGCAAACCAAGCCTGAAGTGCAGGGCTTGCTTCTGCGGCTGCTGCCAAAAGGGCAGGGTGAAAGGGAACAATGCCACCGTGTCCCTGCACTCCCTGTCCCCGCTCCCGCCCCACTTTCCTCAGCAACAGCTGCTGCTACTCATCTGACTTTCCAGGGCACTAGCACCGGTGCCCTGCTCGTTTTGTAGCCACCAGTAGCCTGCTACCCCGGACCACCCGCAATCTCCTTGTGCCCCAGAGCTATTCCGGAGGACGGTGAAGCAGCCCAAGCACACGGTCCTTCTCTGCACTAATGTTCACACAATTATGTGAACATGACGTGAACAACAGGAAACTTCTAGGGAAAATAACTGCAGCAGAGAAAAAGCTGGCATGTCTAAGGAGAAGACATTTAAAGAAAAATAGTTCCTGTTGCCATTTTTTGGTCTTTCTGAGACTAGAACTCTTGGGTTAATTAGAGGGGAAAAAGTTGGAAAGCCAACTTGATGGCTACATGAAAGGAAAAAGCCAGGGTGGTCACAGGGAGAAGAGGAAAGGCAAAGCAGTCAGCACAAGAAAGGCAGATTTTTCATTGCAACTCTTCAGCTTCATTAAGAGAGAAAATTTATTCTTTCTTCCAGAAAGATAAGTACCTTGAGTAAAAGCATTTTGCATATTCCCTTTGCAATTCATGTCTCTCCTGTACTTAAGAAAATCATTTTCTGTTTTGAGCTGTGTCTCCTAAGAGGAAGCCTAGAAAAGAACAGTGAAATTGGATATCCAAGCAATTATCTTGACTAGAACTTAGTTGTTGTAGCTTGACTTGATGCGTGCAAAAAATAGTCAAGATCTGCCAAAAGCAGGCAGAGGCAGTTCCGATAGGAACAGCTCAGAACAGATCCCTAACTGAAACAGTTTTAAACTTAAAAGGCAAACTAGTAATTGAAGTTCCAGACCTCATTTAAAGCCCCCCCTCCCCCTCCTTTTTTTTCTAACTATTGTTGTGCTGGTAAAGCTGAAATAAGATGAAGTACAACTGCTTCTTTTATGAAGCAAATAATTCTAAAAAAAAAAGACTTTAAATTTACTGTTATATCTCCTCATCAATCTACTGATTAAGAGGTTCCTCAACAGATACTCCACTTAAGACTTCTTATACAGAGCAGTTAGAAATGGCAAAGGAAAAGTAATGACAGATATCAATTTTGCTATAGCACCTGAAGCTACAGCTTCTAAGAAACTTTTAAGTCATTATTAATTTGCATTTAGAGAGGCTTGGATAAAGTACATTGAGAAGTGAATCTGGTAACTATAGTTTTTCCACCTGTTTGGCAGCCCATGTTTCAAAAGTTTATTCAATCTCTCCCCAGTTAACCTGAGTTCTTTAAACAAAAGCTACACAAACTGAACAGCACTAAGCAATTCCAGAATCAATTTTGTTTTGAAGTGTCAGTGTCCTGTAGTATTCTACATGTCTACAAAATACTACAAAAATATAGTATTCTACAGCTTCTACAAACAAAAGTTACCGAAATTTACAAAGAAAAAAATAAGTTACCTTAACTAAATGTGGCCTCACTAGGGTAACAACCGATGTATACCTCTCTACTACAGGAGGGAATCCTATTTCTAACCGTGCTTTGCAGTATCCAGAACGCTTCGATATTATATCTGATTTTTTACACCAAGGGACAAATAGTTTATAATTCTCCACAACAGCAACAACTTCATACATTTCCTGCATAGAATATCTGAAAACAGAAATATGGACATTAGTTACAAGATGTTTTAACTTTAAATTCAGTTATTAAAAAAGTTGAAAGATGGTATAAATTCCATAGGCAATATGCATTTTGAGGCTGAATATGCAGTCACTAAACAGACCTCAATTATTTTTGGAAGTTAAAAAAAATACTGCTCTGTTAATTAACAAATAAAAAGTAAAACTGGTAAAAGGTTTTGCACAACAAAAAGCAAAACACTAGACAACATCCAGCAGTGACATTAACAAGCAGTGAACTAGATTTCTCCTACTTTCTTCAGTATCAGGTAGGTATGGATGGATTTCAAATGAGAAAAGTCATTCTTTTCCAGTACAACTGTGTCTTCATGTAGATGGACCTTAGCCATTCCACAAAAGAAAAGAATCCATGCTTTGTGGGTACTGAGGAAAAAGTGCATCAAAATTAAATCTTAATACAAAAATTGATTAAATGGAAAAGTGGAAAATGCTATTTGACAAAGGCTCTTTTCTTTGGACAAAGGACTAGGTAAGATTTATTGCAGTTCAGGGACTATCATACAAAGAACCTTACGTATGTCAAAAACACTGTCTAATGCAAATCATACTACTGTGCATCAGACATGGAGGAGGTCCTGGGCTCATTAATTTAATGGGAACTTTTTCACTAGCTGTAAGGCAAACAGATTTCAACATGTTTTCCTGTGGCCACGTGTTTTTTCATCACACCAATAAT
Source organism: Rhea americana (assembly GCF_003343005.1). Taxonomy (NCBI): domain Eukaryota; kingdom Metazoa; phylum Chordata; class Aves; order Rheiformes; family Rheidae; genus Rhea; species Rhea americana. The sequence goes on from NW_028185594.1 coordinate 6,668,557, forward strand.
TATTTTTTTAAATAAATGAAATTTTTGTTGTCAATTTCAGACTTAAAAAAGCCTGATCTCTACAATTTCTGCAATTCAAACTCCTTTTAAGTCTTCAGCTAGGGGCTCAGTCACAGGGGCATGTGTCTTCAGAGATGCCTAATCTTTGAACTTCTAGTGCTTCTGATTAGTCACAGGAAATATGAAACCCCAAAACATATCACACTGCTTTCCACATTTCTATACAAACCCTATAATTCTTCTTTCAGAATATTCTTTTCTTTTGTTTACTAGTGGTGCAGTAATGTTGAAGAAAGTTCTTGAAAAGGTATGGTTCATTTCAGGTACTTGCAGTGGAGAAATTCTGGTCATCAGAATACCACAGGAAGCCAAGTGCCTGGAACAGTGAAAATGCTTTTAGATGTGTTTCATATCAGCAAGAATAAAAGACAACGCATTCAGGTGAGACACACATCAGTTTTAGAGCATTCTACAAAACGTCACATCTAGAAGGATGAAAAAAAAAGCTCAATAAGAGCTTGCAAAATGTTAAAAATAGAAGGGAGATTTTTTTTGTTTGTTTGTTTGTTTTTAGGGGGAGGTGTTTTGCCTTGTGAGAAACTAAGAATAGCTCCTAGTCACCAGAAAAGTAACTAGCAGAGAAAATACAAAGGCCTCCCATTAAATGTTGGCTTCATGGCAACTTTATATAATGTATGAAATCATGCATTTAATTTGCAGAACAGGGTTTCTTGCTAGTAAAACCAGGCACAGTCTACAACACATCACCATTTCAGAATATGCAAACAGGAAGAGAAGGTTCCCCTCTGAGATACAAAGTTGAACTCTAGTATAATCCCCCTGGCTACCTTCCATCTGCTGAAAGACGGTTTCATTTTGAAAGTCCTTTCAGAAGTGACATTGCTTCTACAGCTTGTGACATTTACTTCTGAAAATATCATTGTACAAAACCTTGCACACAGTGTTTTCATAACTAACACTTAAGTTACTTCTATGAAATGCTCATAATTCTAAGATTCCACCTCAGTTTTCTTTAGCTACAAACACCTATGCCTTATTTTAACACATTCTTTGGGGTTAATAGATCTGTTCTGCTAACTTAYTGATTTTTACCTAGATCAAGTCAGTTAAAATGTAAAATACAAACACAACACAACATCAAGAGTTCTCGTTTGTGGCATCATGAAGTTAAAACCACCAGTATTTGCTATCAGTAGTTCTATGTATGTATGTAAGTTAAATAGCAACCTGTGTCGTCTTCTGTCATTTCTCTAATTAAACAATCAGGAACCTACTCCTAGACACAAACAGTCAAAAGTGAGAAGCTAAAAATCAATCCAACCTTACCCAGTTAGCATAAAGTTTTTTTTTCAATATAGTGAACAGTTGCATCTATTTTATCCCTAACCAAAGTAGTCTAGTAAGTTACAGCAGTTATGAATTTTAAACCCTCAAAGTTATTATCAACATGTTCTTTAAAATTAAGAAAACTTTTGATTCTAAGGAATTGCAATGAAAATCCTTTAACTGACCAAGCTAGCTTGTATATATTAGGAGACAGGCGATTAATAAATTGCAATTGAGTTTAGAGGAAAATAAGTATCACCATCAGCTGATCAGAGCTAATTTGTACTGATGTTTTTAAGAAATAAAGSAACCATCAGACATAAAGCAAGATGACTGACAATACATATTTTAAACTGTAATCACTTAAGTGGAAAAGGAATTACCTAAGATGGAAGACAAGTCTAGTGTTGATATTTAGAAAGAATAAGTCTACCCAAAAAATCTTTTGACCACTAGCTCTGTGAGCTTTTGGTATGTCAAGGGATGCAGTCATAGTCTGTTTTTTTCCAGGTAGTTGGGACAAACACGTTAAAGAAAAGCATTACTTTGAGGGGAAACACTGGAAGCTTGCCATAGTAACCTTCTAGCTGCCTTGACCAGATTCATAGAAAGTTTTTGGAAGTTTGGAGCACACCCCATTCTGGAGAGGTAATTTAAACTATTTTTTCCATCTGAGGCTACAAAGAGTACGTGGTCTGAGTTGGTTGTCAGGTTTCTTTTGTTGGTTGGTTTTGCTGTAATGCTACATGAGTATACTGTTTCTACATATTTTAATATATTTTATCAGTATTTGTTAGTATAGATACAATTTTATCTATACCTGTTTCAGCTACAAGGCTAAAAAACAATCTCTACAAATAATTTGTTTTTACAGCTGAAAGACACCATCCATTTCAGTTATACTGCCCTTCAAGAAAGGCAAGGTTAAGAGTGGTTGTAACGTTAGCAAATGTGGTGAGACTTCTACTTTTTCTGAAGAAAACCAGATGCAACAAGAATGTGCTGGGCTTGATCCCAGGTCAGGAAAGCATACCTGTTCACGAAATCACTACAGCACGCGCTTCAGCGAACTGTCACACACGCTTTGGTGAGCCTGGTCACAGCCACAGAAGAAAAGCCAAACCCATCCTAGAATTGAAACACACCTAGCACTCCTGTGTTTATCCTCTAACACTAATGCAAACATTCCTACTCGTTCTGCACTTACTGGTATCATTCCATTCTTGTCACTTGTTGCTTTATCTCTATACTTTTGGGCAATGATCACAGTATCACCTGACTCCCATGAACTGAAAAGGAAGCATTTACTGCTGTATGGTATACATAGGTGTATGGTACACAAAATTTCATAAGATTGAAGTTTCAAATATTTTGAGAAAGAATTGCCAACTGCTGACTATAAAGTGTCTAAAATTAGTAGTAAGGGTGTGCTAGTATAGTTGTGTTCACTGTTATCTCAAATGTCACTTTCATAGTGTCACCTGATGTCCATTTTATGGTCTATGAGACTTGAGTTGATCTCATTCAAATTGTTTGTGGACAGCTGCTCATGTCCCAGAAAAATGGCCATTGCCAACAAGTGTCCTTATTATCATCATCTCAGCCTGAAAGAGCACAAGAGACTAAATTAACCACCCAAGTCCTAGAAGTACAATACTGAGCCCAGTAAGGAGTCCACTGAGATGACATGTACCAAATGTACACCRGTGACAACTGCAGTGTATGAGTGCATACCCAGCTTCAATGCTGTTGATAATACAGTAGCATTTTGAATGCAGGTTGCACATGGTTAAGATCAGCTGCCAGAATTCTTTCAAATAACACTAGAAACATTTCCAAGCTCAGTTTTTGACCAGTTCAGGTTTCAACTTTCAGCATCAATAGGGTYCTTTATCCTGAACATGCTTCCCAGTAATTGATTTTACCTTCAAGGCAGGACTATATCAGATCTAATACACTATTTTATTTGGCATAGTGGAATTATTTTAATATTGCAAATACATCCTGAAGGTTTAATTTAGAAGATGAATGAGATCCAGTGAGAAAGGTGGTCCAGGTAAGATGACAGCTCATACYGCTGCATAGTAACAATTACGTCAAACTGCTTGAATTTTGACACCATGAACCAATTTCTGTTCCACTTTCCACGAGTTAGACGAGGGCGGCAGCGGGACTCCAGCAAAGCAGCACAGGCAGCGCTGCCGTCAGCGGGCTGGCAGGGCTTTCTCCTCTTTGAGGCGATCAAATCGCGTTCCCTGCCGGCCTGCCTACTCCAGCCCCTTCCCCGCGGGGCGCAAGGACCGGCCGCGGCGCCGCCCAGCCCGCCC
>NW_028185594.1:6672680-6721621 GCF_003343005.1 Rhea americana
CGCCGGCTGCCCGGCCGCCCCCGGCGCAGCCTAACGGCCGGACGCCCCCGCCCCGCCACAGCCCAATCGCCGGGCGGCGCCCTCGCGCTCCCCACCTATCAGCGTGCGCGGCGCGCCGGCGTCACCGCCTCGCGGCCCGCCCCCTCCCCGCCCCCGGCCGCATGACTGCTTGGCAGCGCGAGGAGCCGCGCGCAGTCACGAGACGGCTCCGGCCCGCGGGGGGGGCGGCGGGCGGGGGCGAGGTCCCTCGCCTGATTGGCCCCGCGGGGCGCGCGAGGGCTATAATAGGGCTTGTGCGCGCCGGCCCCCCCACCCYGAGTGCCGGGGTCGCGTGACGCGGGGATGGGGGGGGGGGAGCGGCGGCCGCGGCCGCGCTGAGGGGGCGGTAACGGCCGCCAACGGCYTCTGCTCCGCGCAGCGGCTTCTAACTCACCTTTCGCGTACAGCCGCTGTATACCGGTGTGCGCAGCCGTCCTGCGGTGTCTAAGTAACTGTGGTTTCAACATGACCTGTCTCGCCATACTTTTCATATCCTGTGTAAATATCCTGTATGACAGGGAAGTTATTTAAAAGTAAGTCTGCCAAATCTATTTCCGTAATTATTTACTTAATATCTGCTCAGCTATTCAGCTTTCAGCTGGGAGTCTTGAAGTGAGACATAATATTTAGACATTGGATTTATCCTTGGTTGGACATGTAAATGACTGTATTACATGAGAAGGTAAGCAGCTTGAGTATGTTCACCACAAAGCTGAGACTTTGTGGACGTGTTCACACTGTTTTCCTTCTAAATAGCCAAACAGATGCCTTTGCATTCTATATTAAATACCACTAGAATTTTATGTTCAATGTCAAATAACACAAAGTTTATTTTAGTTAAAGCAGTTGAGTGCTGAATGCATGGAAAATAATTCTGGATAGGACAAAAGTTCAACTATTTAAGTCAATGTCCTCTTCAGAAAAGTCCTTCTCATCACTACAGTCCTCCTGTGGTGTCCTTGTTACTAGATAAAACATTCATTATTGAACAAGAACACAGCCCATTTGGATAACTGAAACTAACTGGAGCAGATCTCACTTTAGCACACTGGGCTATGGTGTTTTTCAGGTAGGCTGTCCTCTAGCATGTTCTTCATAATGAACTTAATGAAACAGGGGAACATGCAAAAATGTGTGGTCTGCAGAGCAGAGATAAGTAGCAAGGGCAGAAAGGCAGCAGAGAAAAACTTACCCAACCAAGTCCTCGTTACTAACCTCATCTGCGTGTTTTCCACTTTCCACTGGGGTGGCTCAAATATGCTGTCTTCTGTTTGCCATGGGAGCATGCTCTGACACCTGATGTTGTTCTAGCTTGCCTCTGTTGAGCAGAAATCACCTGTTGGAGAGTTTGATGTCTTTTAGGGTTTAGAACAGAGGAAGGATGAAGTGGCAAGAGGTTCATGATGATGGATGTCTGAGAGCAGTCAGAGTTTTTTTTTTTTTTTTTTTTTTTTTAAGTAGGCTCAGAAATACAGTCTTTACACCTCACTTGATATCTGCTGTTTGTGAAGAGATTTGCATTTACCAACTTCATAAGAACACTGGCCAATATTAATACCAGTGAGATGCAAGACATATCCGGTAACTGAAAGGGGCATAATTTATGAGCTTTACCACAAATAAATTTCATTATTTTTTGATAGTTTTTGGTAACGCTTGGTGTTTTTGTAAAACCAGTAGTGATATGTATATCCCTAATCATATACATATAGCTAGATAGAGATATAAAATAGAGAGCATACATTTACATTAGAGAAAAAATGGGTTGCGTTTAAACTGTGATTATAAAGCTTAAGCTATTTTTTTAAATATTTGAGAATTTTTAGGATCCCATCTTCAGTGTGACCATTTAAAAATGGACAGACAAACAAAGTTGATCCTAAATGAGACAAACATATCTGGATTATCACTGTTAAAGAATCTACTATTTTTTACTTACGAAATTCAACTCTGATTCTACAGATGTGTGAACAGGGCAACTAGTTTAATATGTCCCTTTGACAGCCAAAGATATGTTAGGTAAAGCAACAGTAAAAGCATTGTCTTTTTATTTATAAATAAATTATGAAAAATATCTGCAACTGAAGTATCTCAAAATACCCTACAAAAATCTGTAAAGTCTGACAACCACATCATTAGGCAGAGAAAGATGATTGACAAGCAGGAAAATGGGTAAATTACCGGTTACATGATCTGCAAATGATGCAAGTTGATGCCATAGCTAGGAATTAAGGGCAGTTTTACTATTTCACACTGGAGTGTGAAATACACAGAAGCCACAATATAAAATTAGGAGAGCTTTGCTATATTTCATATATCATGAGTGAACTGGTTGTTTCTGGCATAGCAAGAATTAGGCATACAGTCAATCTGCAAAAGGATCCTCAGGCTCCCAGTGAATCCCAGTGAATCACAGACTGCTCTCTGTCTTTGTACCAGAGAGCCTGAATCCTGTTACAGGGCACATGAATCTCCAGTTRGCTGTCCTGAATCCCTGGTATGCCCAGTTCATAGGATGCCCCCGGGGTGTTTGCTGCAGGGTGTGGGCTATGTATGGCTCCTTACCCCTTTTAGGGTTTCCTGTTTTTAATCTGCCTCAGTTTTCCACATGTGCAAAGGGAGGAAAAATAGCAGTGGTCTCGTTGCCAGGTGGGATCAATGACATTCACAACAGAGCTGCATGGGTGCAGCAGTACTGGAAAGGGCACAAATAGGTAACGTGAATAGAGGGTAACATGTCCTCCCAGTGCCTGACAGTGGCAGGGCCACCTGCACCCCCGGCCTGACCCTGCTCTAAGGGCACCACCACTGCTGCCAAGCCCCAGCACCCAGCTCCAAATTTTCTGGGCAGCAGCTGAGAGGGATGGCCTTGGGTCAGGAAGGAACCTAGTCTGGGCTCCCCCCGTGGCACTGCAAGGGCTATTTGCGTAATGTTGACTTGTTGTGCATTTCTTTACACCATTAGGTGTGGGGACAAAATTGAATACAAAGTTCTTTGGGGGGCAAATCAGCAGGAGAGTGTAGCCAGGAGTATGGCTTCATTAAGTGAGCCAGTGCCAGAAACTTCTGCTGGCAACAATACAGGGGTAAATCAAGGACAGGCAAATGTGTCGGGATACTTCTTTCAGCAACAGTGCCAGCTAGTGATGGCTTAAGCTGGCCAAGAAACTGGACCTGAATCTGTTACATAAAGCAAGATATGGCAGCTCTGTAATTTAGATCTGATTTATTCTGGCTCTGCAATGCTTTGGGGTTATTAAATCCAGTCTGTTCCCAATCCATAGAGGAGTCTCCCTGTAGTGTATGTGCTTGTGTGCGCAGGGGAAAGGAACTTTATTCGGCAAAACATGACTGGTAAACCACTAAGTAACATCCTGTCCTGCAGAAGCTACCTGTTAGGGATACTGTTTAGGAGGCAAGAAATATACGTCAGGATTCAGGGCTTTGATAGGCATACACAAATTAAGAACCCTGGCAGCATACAGCATTTGTGAGAAAAGATAACAAAACAAAGAAGCAGAAAGCAGCTTTGTCACTGCACTTCACACAACACAGTTCCTCTTGGCTCTCACTGTACAGAACTCCACCTTTTGTGTGGGAAATAGCATACCCTGAAATTACCACTTAAAAGGGTTCCTTGAGATGACAACTTCTGAGCTTAGTAATGCATAATAACAGAGGGAACACAACACTGCTGTCCATAACCGTTCAGCCTAATGGGAGCTGGAAGTCAGACTAAAGAAACAAGAGAAAGTTACTGCAAATTGATATTCATAGTGAACCTGAGCATGTGACGCAGTTACTTAAAATAGTTACATGCATTAAATTCCTGCAGTAGAGAATTACTGCCTGCCTCAATCTTACCCTCATATATCTCTAGGCAGTTCAGTACATACTTCCTTTTGTGGCCATTAAGTATGTGCAAGTACATCTTTATAGAAATGAAGAATAGATGCTTAAAAACACTAAAAAAGAGAGAAGAGTCTCAGTATCTTAAAATGACACTCTTTCACTTAAGAACATTTGAATGCATTTAACTATGTAAAAAAATAATAAAAAAAAAGAATTGTTCAGCAAACTTCTGCAAACTAAGCAATACAAAGCAAAAACAGGTAGATAGATCAAACATACAGATATTCCTACAAACACACGACCTTGGTTTTATCTTATTTAAGACAACTCTCAAAAAGTCCTAATGTGAACAGTCAGCCTTCATAATGGGAATGATTCATAGGTAGAGAGTGTGACAGTTTGCCATCATGTACTTATCTCCCTTTTTGTAAATAATTTATAGATTTTACCTTATCAGAAATTCATTAAACTAACTCAACAGAAATTGTTTCACACTGCTTGTTGCAAAGGCTTGAGTAGCTTAGAAATTCAGCAGTTGTACAATTAAACTGTAACTACAGTTAAATAGTAAATATATAAGATATAAGATTACATATTACACAGCGTGTTATGAAATGTCATTAATGTGTTGCATGAGTAAGCAATCCTGTAACTGGACTTTGAACTTAGGTTGTCTGGTTAGCTTTGGTGTTTTGCTTAGGCTTTTGCCTAATACTACTACAAAATAAGACAATGAAAAGCAGCTCCTTCACAACACTTGGTTATCAAGGGAGAGTTTCTAGTGTTTTGGATGTGGACAGAATCAATCCTATTCAGATGTGAAGGATAGTAAAGGTAATGATATTAAAGTATGGACATATCAGATTGAAGAAAAAATGCTAAAAAGGGTAAGTTTCCAAAATGATAGGTTGAAGCTGCACAAGGCAGTCATTGCAGAAGAGCTAAACAACTGATTTATGTTAATATTCCTACTCAGGGCATGTTTTGTAACCCTCTGGTCATTCCTCTGCTCCCTTCTGGACTGTGTCCAGTTTGTGCACGTCTTTGCTGAGCTGCAGAGTCCCAAAATGAAGCTCCACCGTGATGTACTCCATCAACGGCCAAGCAAAGTGATATGATTGCTTTCCAAGTTTTATAAACAAAACCACTGTTAATATATCCCAGAATTAGATTTTCTTCTGCAGCAGCATGATGTTACCAATACACATTTATCTTTGTTATCCACATCTCATCTTTTTCTCATTATTTTGGCTGTTCTGAATGTGTATACATGATTTCAACTTCCAATAGGTGGTATTTTTTACTTGTCTTTATTAGAGGCCACCTTCTTGATTTTAAATGATTTCTTGTATGGATCAAGAAAATTTTGAATCCCATCTTCAAACTGCTAGCAACTTTGGCCAGTTTGGTGTCACCTGCCAATTTGAGAAACTTACCTTCCATTCCCTTTTCAAAGGTCTTACTAAAATACTCTGTAGAAGTGATCTGCCTAAAGTGCTTTTATCCCCCATTAGACAGAAAAAAAAAAGTAACTATATACAAATTTATGCTTTGTTTTTGTGTCTTTTGCTTTGTTCTTTGCCACCGGGTCAGTCAGTCAGACAGGAGGAAGCAAAGGTCAAGCAACTTGGCAAAGCAGCCAATCTCCACCGCAGAAACAGCCCTCAGGAGGGACCTGCAGCAGCACGAAGCAAGACTCCAGTGACTTATTTGATTGTATTTTGAGTATCCTGCCAGTGCAATGGAAGTGTCACCATCTTTTGGTGTCTCAAACGGGAAGAAGGGATCTTGTGGGCAGATATTGGAAGAGCGACATTAATTCTCTTTTCTAGGCTGAAAAAACCCGAGAAGCACGCGAGTCCTTGTATTTGAGGATAACACAGCAGCTTCTCACAGCAGATGTGGTCCCCTATCAACTAGCCTGGAAAGCACCGCTCCCCGCCCGTGCTCCCCCTCCCCCCGGGCTCTGCCCGCAGCCCCGCTACGCCCGCCGCCGCCGCCTCACGCACCGACCGTTACCGCTCCCTCAGCGCCCCCCTCCGCGCGCCGCTCCCAACGGCCGCCTCCGCGCGCTCAGCCGCGCCGCCATTCGCTGGTCGCGCCGTCCATCACGGTGTGGGCGGGGCTTGGTAGCCTGACGAGCGAACCCCCCCACAGACAGAGTGTCACCGCCTCTCCGCCGCCACTGCGCTTGCGCGGAGCCTCGGCGCCGCGCTAAATCCGGGCCCCGCCCTCAGCTCGCGCTTGCGCGTTGAGTCCCCGCCCCCCCATAGCGGAAGTGGTTGGGCCGCGCCAGTTCCGCCTCGGCGTTGTTCGCGCTGGAGAAAATGGCGAAGATCGCCAAGACCCACGAAGGTAAAAGGTCCCCGAAGAGCCGCGGCGGCGCCGCTGGTGGCAGCGTGTGCCCCCCTCGTCCTCTGATTCCGCTTCTCCCCGGCCGCGGGGCCGCGCTCGGCCCGGCGGCGCGGGCTGGGGCCGTGGCAGGGGCCGGGCGGGCCCACCCCGCGCGGGCGGGCCGGGCCTTGTGTAATGGCGTCTGTGCTTGTGTCACCGCCATGCCCGGGCCGCCTCCGGGGGCGGCCGGCGCGGGCGCCGCTTAGACACGGCTTTGTCGACTGGGCGGGCGGCCCGCGACTCCGCCGGCTTCCGCCTGCCGGCCGAAGGCGGCCGCGGCGTGGGGGCGACGTGAGCGCAGCGGCGGTCGCCTGTGGGCCGCGCTGGCTGCTGCTCCGGCGCCCTGCGCGCGCTGCCCCCCCCTCCCCCCCTCCCCCCGTCGCTCGCATCCAGCCCCCTAGAGGCGCTCACCCCGCTCGGTTTCGCGTGACACGCATTAGTAATACGCATTTATTTTCTGAACTCGGATTGTGCCCACTGTAAGGTGGTGGCTTTAGGTGTGGGGAGAGCTATGATATTGCCCGTTGAAAGCCGGCATACCCTGAGCTGTTGTTAAGCGTCGTGTCGACATGGTACTCTTGAGAAAAATGCCCCGAAGGAGGGGAAAAAGCGGTATGAGGTTTCCGGCTTTAAAACGCCGTTTCAGTACGGAGACTTCCTGTCTGGCTGTTTACATAGGAAGACTGATCTCTGTGCAGTGTTGTGAGAGAGGGTCTTCACAGGCCGTATGTTGTTATTTTCTGAGGTGTTTCATGGCTGTGCTCACTACTGCTTCGAGCTTTTTACAGCATGAGTAAAAGCTGTCTTTGTTGACAATGTCTGTAGCTTGCTTTGCTCTTAAGCACTGTAATGCAAATAGATTTTTTTTTGAATTGTTTCGCTTAATGCTTTCACATAAATGTTTTCTGCTTTTGTATTTTTACTCGTGTTTCTGCATATGATAAATGACCTGCTATGTTTGTATTAACCTGCATACTGAATTCACTAATTAAAAACTACTTCTGGACAATAGTTGTATGAAGTGAAGTGTATGTGTATGTGCAGTGTATGTGCAGGGTCCCCACATTTTAACTGTCTCTAGGGAAGGTAGGTTTTGCACTGAAAAAAGCTCTCTAAATTAGAGGCAACTCTTATGTCTGGAAGGCCTGTTAATGTGGTCTTTAGGACTACAGACTGAGTTTATGGAGGAAGGAATTTTTTTTTAATTATATTTTAGTGTTCTAGGATATTTTTATAGAGTTAATGAATTCATCTGTCTTTTGTTTATATCTGACATGTCTGAAGTTTGTATTAGACATTACCCAATCGGGTAGTACTGATCACAGTGCTCTCTTTCTCTCTCTCATTAGCAAGGATCTTCCAATAATACAATAGCAGCATGATTTTTTTTCTTTATTTTCTTATACACTAAAGATATAATCCATTGAATTTAACATGAATAGTGTTATGCTTCTAGTTACATGCACTGACAGATTAGTGCTATATTGGAACAGGCTTTAAAGAGTTTTTGGTGTGTAAATAAACTGTTATGTAAAACTGGCAGTCATCATGTAATGTTATCTTCCCCTGTATAGACATACTAGCTGAATGGCTTGATTTTTATTTTCTTTTGACTTCTATGGAATCTTTTTTTTCAGTTCCTGGCTGATCTCCTAAATTTGATGAGTTGCTTAGTACTAAGTTTTCTTAGCAGATTTTTCACATCTCTGTACAGCTTTTAAATTACTTGGTGTATTGAATACACAACTTGGAAGAAGTCCCAAACAGTTTGGGATTATTTCAGCTATGTAATTTATGTGGAAGCCATCTGTTAAATTAAAGTTTCAAAGCTGTAAGGTTGTAACTCATAAAGTCTCCTAATAAATGGTTGCACTTTGAAATGCTACTGAGGGTAAGTTTTTAACTGATACTTATTTTTTTCTTGTTAAAAGGAAAAAAAAACAACTCCAAATGTAAGAGATCTAGTCCTAACATGCATGAGAATTCTAAAGTGGCTAGAAATAAAATTTCACAAGGCAAGCTAAATATGCAAAAATATGATAAGGAAGATTAAGAAAAAAAAACATAGAAACTGCTTCTACTATGATATACTTAAAATACTGTTTCAATACAGGACTGATTCATCTTTCTTTTTTAATGCTGAATAATGTCTTATCCTCTAAACGTGTTGTTAATAAACTGATTGTATAATAGTGAAATATATATTTTGAGAACAGCTATTATGATCTAGCTGGGAGCTAGGTTTTCAGTGACTGTTAGTTCAGTTGTGTTCACTTTTCATAACATTCACTGTATTTTTGAAGTCAACAGTGCATGTTAAAAATACTTCATTAAAAAATACTAAAATATATTAAAATGACTGAGTGATGTAAAATACAGAAAGGGAATAATCAGTAGGATGTGGTGCTTTTTTGCTCTCCCCCCCCTTTTTTTTTTCCTTACTGTTATTTGGTTGGTTAAGTCCTAGTTGAGTAAATCATCATCAGTTACTTTAAAAAAAATCAAGTTTTTAAACTGTTGAGATGGCTCTCATTTTCCCTTTGATTTATATTTAAATGTTTTCTTAATTGGGTGTTAAGTTTTTCTAGAAAATGCTGGCTAGATCAAGAAAGGTAAACACATCTTCAGCAGGAAAAGATTGAGATTTTGTGTGGTATTCCTTAACTTGCAATCAAGTCCTGCTTGGCTTTTAAACATTTTAAACCTGCTGATTAAGGGGGGTTGCAGCTTATCATGTGAATGTTCTCTTTAAAAAGTGCTTCATTTAGGCTGTCATTCTAGCACTTAGGAACTTTAGGAACTTCATTGCCTTGGTTGAAAATGGTACTGGCCATAAGTGGGGGTTTGCTAACCCTAATGATTCCGTGCAGACTTTTTTTTTTTTTTTTTTTTTTAGAATAAGGCAGCAGATTCTCCTTTGAGGAAAAGGAGAATGGTCCTTAATCTGGGAACAGTGGTACTCCTTGTAATTTAAAGAGGAAGGCTGATAACAACAGTTGAGACCTGTATCCTAATCAGTAAATGTAGTTATTTACAAAATAAAATATGAGCACAAGGCCTTAGTCTTTAAAGTGTTAGTAAGAACTATTAACAGGAATAAGTTTTTGTTTTGGCCCTTTTGCTACAGAGCTCCCACAATTGCTTCAATGAACTCAGCTCTGTTGATAGTAGTGGGAGCCCAAGCATAGGCAAAGCTCTCGGACCCATTGTGCACGGCTTGCTGCTTGCTGGTACTTTAATTGGTTGAGCCGTGTGGTCTGGTTGACTCAGCTGACAAATGATGGAAAGCTTTCTGCATTATAGGAGAGAACAGCAGACTTTTTGGTATTGAACTCATACAGCAATTACAGCTTAATATACAGCTGAAGAGGCAGCGTATAGTTCTAGTTACTGCTTTTTAGAAGTCAGAAACAATGTCATTGCGCTGTGAAAGCCCTTTGTGCTAGTGTTGTCCTTGGCAGCAAGAGTAGTGTCAGGTATTCTTTTCACCCTGCTGCTGCACTGCACCAGGCTGTAAATGGAATTGGGAAATTGAGCTTTCTTCTGAAAGACAAAATGAAACAAAAAAAAATAGCCAAATCAGAAAAAATTAATAAGCTTGTGAGAAAATAGCTCTTTGAGTTATATTGCTTCCATAATACTATAGGATAGCTTCCCATAGGAATAGGATAACCTCACAAAAATGAGATACCTTAAGGTGACATTGGTTAATGGGGTACCATATGCTGATATGTCTGTGAAGATGAGACTTTTGTGGGCAAGCCAGAGCTACTTCATTCAGCAGGAGAAGGTTCTGTTGCTTCTCCAGGAAGTAACATCTTGTCTGTATTTGAGCAGCTGGCAGTTTTGAGCTCACTGAGATCCCCTCTACAGGATTTTAGGGGGAGGTGGCTGTTCCTAGAGGCAGGATGCAGCAGATGATCATCACCAGCCTTTGTCAGACATCTCAGTGAATTCGAGACTTGGCAGATATCAGAGGAGACTGTGCCACTTACCTTGTTCTGGAGATCTGCGAAGGTTTAAGGAAAGCCCTTCTTTGGCACAGAGCAAGAAAGTTCTTGTCAGCCATCTTCTGTGCATGGGACTCTAGATGGGTTTAGGAACATAYCCCTGCTATTTCTTTCCGTACCCATGAGAGTACTGCACCAGTTCCCTGTCAGTTTTACTGTGCTTACAGTGAAGTCAGTGTTCCTGAAGCCAGTCCTGTGGGCTGCATATGAACACGTAACCCCCTGTTCTCCCTCATAGCTGTAAACCACAAAGGTTTGTCAGGGAAAACCGTGCGTTCAGTTAAATCTATACAAAACATGCCTTTGTTCTGGGGACGTAATTTGGTATATAGTGTTTTTCTTGTATTTTTAATAGCAGTATGTGAGAAGAAAAGGACCTAGTCTTGAAATTTGYGGAGGTGTCAATTTACTTCTTAGTTAAGTAGTTTTGATTTGTAATCTTGCAACCACAAAACAAATCCTTTAAAATCATGTTTACTGCTTGCAAGTCCAGTATTTTGGATTAGTAATAATCTTACAAAATTTTGAATACATATATTCTAATTTTATTTTTTTGCCGGATTTGTGAGTGGATATTTTAGTATGGTGCTGTTTGTAAAATACCTGTGTGGGAAAACCTTGTGAAATCCATTCATTCTGAAAAAAGAGAAATGAGCAACAATAGTAAATAAATAATGAGAAGTAGTCAAGACAGGATTATTTTCTAGAAGCACGTCTCTGTAATTTTTGTAAAATCACAAGTTTTTCTCAAGGTAACACAGCAGTCAGTACTGCTTCAGATGGGGAAGGGTAATACTGTAGTCAGTGATATTCCTTTGACCATAAAGTGCAACTCTTTTGGACAAAAAATAATTGTTTGGCCCATTGAWATTCGATTGTGTGGATAATTGTCTTTACATATCTGTTGAAGCAAATAAAAGCAAAAGAAAACAGTTAAGATTTTTATAAGGATAGCTATTCCTTAATATACTTATGTCCYAATTATGTTTGAATTATTGTGACTTTCCTGTTTTTTTGTAACAAGTAGGAGGACAGAATAGTTAAACTTGGTTCTTTGTTTTCTGGATTAACTAGTTAATATATTTTTTTTCTAAAAGCGTAAAATTTCCAGGGTCAGAAATAGCTACCAGAGTTGATCAGAGTCAGATTGGACATGTTTAAGAGTGACAAAGCTCTGGTTTGTCCTGTTTGAATAGGATTACATTAATAGGGAGCAGGATGAGCATTCCCTTATCCAGAATTAACAGCAGAACCTTCGGAGGTGCTGGTGTAGGCAGGAACAGTCATGAGTAAAGTACAGTTCAGCTGCCAAAGTGCAGAGCAACTGATGTTATTTTTTTCTAACTTGCTATACAGCAACAGATTTTTTTTTATTTCATCAGATGGTAAAGCATTGATATTTTACATATTTTGTCCTTGAGTAAAGTTCTGTTTTATTCAGTGTTCTCAGATTTTATTGCAAGACAACTGCTGCAGTAACTCTACTTACAAAATCAAATTTTAAAGGTTGCATTAAATTAGTAAGATTATTTGATTAATTAGTAATAACTTTTTAAAAGGCCTTTTAATGAGAATGACATTTGTTTGAGAAAGTGTTATGTTAATGTAGTGTTGAAAAATGGTGTTGTGGTGTGAATATAAATAACATGATTACAGAAAATATTCTCCTTTTGATCTCAAAATGAAAGATGAGATATGTTAACGTTAGTGATTCTGAATGGTTTGCTTTTAGGCCATACAGTTGAACTAGTCTGTGTCGGATACTATCCCAACTTAAGGAAAACTGCTCTTATACGTTGTGATTTTATAGTTTTGTGCGTGATAGATTATACCTAAGGAAGCTCTTTGAAATTGAGTGGAGAAACTGTTTGCTGTACGTAGTAATATGAATATTATGTTTGAACAGAATTTGAAGATGATCAAGAACTAATCTCAAAGCAAGTTTTTTTTTAATATGTTTTTGTATATGTGTGTGTGTAAGTGTAAAAAGACTGAGTTTGGTGTCTTTTTTCCTAGATATTGAAGCACAAATTCGAGAAATTCAAGGAAAAAAGCCTGCTCTTGATGAAGCACAAGGAGTGGGCCTTGATTCCACAGGATATTATGATCAAGAAATTTATGGTGGCAGTGACAGCAGGTTTGCTGGATATGTAACTTCTATTGCAGCAACTGAATTGGAAGATGTAAGTGATTTCATTTATTTGTTTGTTGAGGGAATGCATTCTAAGTATTTTGCCATTCATTTTGAGTAGTTTTGAACTGCAGTTGCTGAAGTAAAAGCAGGTAAAGCTGTACTGGATGACACGTCTTATCCTAGAAGCTCGAGTTCTAAATCTGGCTCATAGTTCCTGAAATATGCTTTGAAAGTCATACAGCCCTAAGCAGAAACCAAAAAGTTGTGGTCCAGTGTTTAACTTGTGTTAGCCTTGATTAAATAACTTCATTCTGTCATTGCTGCGACAGTGGAAAAATGATGATGATAAAAATCTAATAAAACTTGGCAATAAGAATTTGAGCGAATATTTTAAGATTTCTATTTTTACTTTCAAGTTTTAGAGCAAATGTTTTTGAGAATTGTCTTTTTCACTGTATTGAATGTTTTCCTTATGTGTCCTGATTATGAGATTAGTTTATGTTAGTTTCTAATATCAAACTTTTGACCACATTTTCATTTGCATGGCCAGCTGTGAATCTATGGTTTTGATCATGAATAAGTACAGGCAGCTATTTATTATACCTACTGAATTATATTTTGAAGATGAAGGAGAGATGTTATTTATGGTTTAAAACAGTTTAGTGTTAAACTGGCTCATAGTTTTAAGAGCAGGTTTTTGGGGAGATTCTCTTAATTATTGTCCTGAAGCTGGCTACTAATATGATAAAATAAATAGCAGAAGCATCATAGAAAAAAAGCATTCTGAAAACTTGTTATTGCTATTGTAATTGAGTATGTATAACTAAACAGTACTAGTTGTCAGTTTTCAGCTTTTCTAGGAATCCATTTTGGCCATGATATGTTAATTTTACATCACTTTATCTAGTATCTCTTGATAAATATGCCATGTCTTTGTACTGACAGGATGATGATGACTACTCTTCTACAAGTTTACTTGGCCAGAAGAAGCCAGGGTACCATGCTCCAGTGGCATTGCTTAATGACATACCACAGTCAACTGAACAGGTACCTCTTAATTTAAAGCACACTAAAATCAACTGTAGGTATTAGGAGAAAGAAGATTTAATGTCTTCCAAGGCCAGGAAACTATAAGATGTCTCCAAAGGGCTGGCTACAGTATTTTAATTTTTCTACAGGTTTGTTAGTGCTTTATTTTAGAATTCCCCAGGGTGCTTAAAATTGACATTTCTACTTGTGAAGAGCGATGTATACGTTTGCAGTAAGGTATTTGAAAGTATTTTTTTAATAGGTAGGGTACTTCAAAAAATAACAGGAACAACTTACTGTATTTTGTATTTATATTTTTGTAGAGAAATTTTAATCACGTAGGTTCTGTACTCCTAAAGTACTTTTCTGTGAAACGTAGAAGTATGTGAAATAGGTCTTAAGTCTTCCGTAAAAAACAAGGGAAGGTTAACAGCATGAAATACTTTAGAAAAGAATAAACAAACGTCTTAAAATAGCAAATTTTTGGCAGAAGTTACTTGGTCGGGAATTCTGTGTTGGGGGGGGAGGGGGAATCATTTTCCTGCTACAGAAATAAAATTTCTCTTCTCATAGTGTTTTGATGTTTCTACTTACATGCAAATAAATAAATAAATAAGTTGATCTTTTTACTGGTACTGAAGGTAAATACAGTCTAATAGTCTGTTCTTTTTACGTATGTGGCTAACGGGCGTTTTTTTGCTTTAGTATGATCCCTTTGCAGAACACCGTCCTCAAAAGATTGCAGATCGGGAGGATGAATACAAAAAGCACAGGCGGATGATGATAATTTCCCCTGAGCGCCTTGATCCTTTTGCAGATGGTAATTTATTTTGAGTTTTCTATATCTGTTATGAAATTTGTTGTCTTAAATTGTCTTTAGCCCTTTGATTTCTGTTGGCATGCTTATAAACTTAGTTTTGTTTTAAACATCCCCTTTTTATATAGATTTGGTTGAAATCCTAGATGCCATATTCTTCATCTTTATAATACAAGTTTTCTTTCCAGGTAGAAGGACAAGAAAATAATGAGCCATTGCCATAGAAACACAAAGGGTTAAAGGTTTCTCTTTTCATTTTGTTTTGGGTTGTGCGTTATACTTTGAAGAACTTGTATATTGAGTGCTCAGATTCTTTCAGTACCTTGAAAGTTTTCATTCCAAGTCATAGATTTACGGCATTATTGCTTTTGAAATGCTAGTTCTCAAAATGGAGCACCTAATTCTTACCACCTTATGTAATCTTAGGTGGTATAACTAAAAGAAACAAAAGCGTATATAAGACTTTGATACTTTTAATAGTTCAAGTCTATTCTGATAATTTTAGAATGCAAGTCAGGAGAAGGGGTATAGTGGGTCTGATAGAAACTTTCTTCAGGTGAGTGAGTTTCACATGTGGAAGTAAGGTGCCTGTTGGCTTAAAATTAGCAGCTGTTTTGCAGGTTTTTAACAAATTAGAATTTCAGCCTGCATGAATTAATAGGGATAGTAATTATTTTACTTGCTTAATTGTAATTGATATAAACATGTTTTGTCAGAATTCACAGGCCCATACTAACTGTCCTTAATTTCTTTCCTACAGCAGTACTGCTATATGCCAGTCCTGTCTGCATTCTTAAGGGTGCAGTTCAACACATCCTGTGTAGATTATGGTGAAAAAGTATACCAAAGGAAAGTCCTATCAAAGCTAGTGTCAGAATGACACAGCCAATTGGGCAATGATCTTCAGCGTAGAAATGTTTAAGAATTTATTTAAGAATTTATTTTTTTTCCTAAGTTGTTATGCTATACCACTTGTATAGCAAATCTGCACATTTTTCTTAAAGAATAGTGCTTTTCTTGACAAGTCTAATTTTTGTAAAGTTGGGCTTCTTGTAAAGTATTTAAAGGTTAAACTAACTCAAGATACACAGCATAAAACAACATGTGGTATACAAAAACCATTACCTGTGAGTATCATTGTGGTAGTATATGTACTGTCTTACATTCAGCTCCCGATTGCAATTGTACCTTGAGAAGAAAAGAGGGGGAGAGAGTCATCAAACAGTATTTTGGGTTGTTGGTTTATTTTTAAATGAAGCCCTTTTACGATATGACGCTTGAAGATATGGGATATTTGTCCAGATTTGTCAAACATATAAACAGATCTTTATGATAAAACATTTTAAATCATTACTCAGGTATGCARTAGTTATTTATAGTCAGATGACAGCTAGGAATTAGCAGCTTACACAAGGTAATGTTTTGAATATAAATATCTTTCCAAAGTGTTACTAATGGTAAAGAGATAATTTTCTAGGCTTCTATTCTGCTGCTTGAAGTCAGAACTGCTGATGGAGACAAAGGCACGAAAGTGTACGTATTCCGGATTAGCAACCCAGGAACCCATCACTTCTGGAGACTCTTAACTGTGTTGTCATTTTATCATTTATATCTGCTTTAAAATATTTGTTTGAAACTGCAGTAGTTATGTTTGTGTTCAAACAGGTTAAATTGATCAACAAACTGAATAAACGTAAGATACATGTAATTTTTAAAATTTTCAATCAAAAAGTAAAATTAAATGATCATGGAATAGTATAATGTTAGAGCAGGACAATAGAAAAAGTCAATAAATTCTGCTTATCCTGTACTCATTGTGCTCCATTCCTGTTGCTGTTCTCTTCTGCAGGAGGGAAGACACCAGATCCTAAAATGAATGCCAGAACGTATATGGATGTTATGCGTGAACAGCATTTGACAAAAGAAGAGGTGTGTGTGTGTGGCGGGGGGGGAGGGGGGGTTAATGTGAATGTAATTTCATTGTTCAGCCTTTGAAAGCATGATAAGTAGAGTGGGATCTGAAATTCTGTTGAATGTTTCTTCACTTGTGCATCTGTCTTCAGAAAATTCTATTGTTCACATGTTGAAAGTCAACAGAATGTAAAGATCAAAGTTTCTGAAACATCTTTTCTAAATAATACCTAAGCAATGGAGGGAGAAGCAGTCTCTGAATATATTTTAATTAAGACTTTTTATAGCACTTCAGAAATTTTGTTATTTATGTTCTTTCAGAGAATGACAGACAAAACCTAACAATCACTGAGGGGAATTCAGTGTCAGAAATGTTTGTTTTTGTGAGCTCTATTAAAGGAGAACCCAGGCAGGTTTAAATTAAAGGGTTTTGTTGCAGAATTTAACATAGATGTTGCAGTACCACAGACTGGTATAAAGTTAATACTTGGTTTTAAATATTAAAAAATAAAAACGGTAAAAATGCRTATCTTAGTCATGAGTATTACATATTAATTTTAATAGTTTAAAAAGGTGATGGTGGTAATATAATCAAATATCTTGTATAATGCCTATAGTGTCAGATTGTTAATTGGAGCAAGGTCTTGTAGCTCTTGTAAATGCTATAGATTTATGTTAATTTATACTTGTTAATTTACCTTTGAGAAATTAGTTACAGTTTTGATAATCTGCCATTTATGGACTCATGGATAAGTGAAAAATAATTTTTGTTCATGTGATATGCTTCACAATTTTATTTTGGAAGATTAATTATTAAAAACTTTTTTATTTCATGGGATGCAATTCTGGCATATTTTCAACCTACTTTCTAATTCATCCTTTCTCCTTTAATAACTTGAGGGGAACTGTTTTGAAACAGATATCTAATTTCCTTTTTGAAGCACACACAGAGGTAAAACAAACTGGTATCACTCCAAAAAATGCATTTACATTTCTGCTTTGATATGGGTTTTTATAAGAAAGCAGTTTAAAGACAGTGCCTCCAAACACATAGCTGCTCTGTCAGTATAGAAGAGTTTGAAAAGGTAATGAACTGGCAATTAGAGTGGCTGATTTCGTATTACTTTAGTAAAACCTCAGAAAATATATGAAAATATAATATATCTGAAATTTTTTTTTCTTAATGTATACTCTGAATAGACTGTCCTAGGAGATCTTTCTTATGTCTATCTCTTTTGTCTCCCTGAAAATAGAGGGAAATTAGGCAACAGTTAGCAGAAAAAGCTAAAGCTGGAGAGCTTAAAGTCGTCAATGGAGCCTCATCTCAACCACCTTCAAAACGCAAACGGCGTTGGGATCAGACAGCTGATCAGACTCCTGGTGCTACCCCTAAAAAACTATCCAGTTGGGATCAAGCAGAGGTAATAATCCTTGTGTTCATCAGTTTATCTACAAAAGGCATTCTTAATGCTAATCCTCCTGAATTTCAGAAGTTTCTTATCTATCTACTAAATAAAAATAGGAGCTGTCTCTTACTATATGAGAGATAAATGCTTTTGCTTTTGTCTTATGCAGACTCCTGGACATACTCCCTCGCTGCGATGGGATGAAACTCCAGGCCGTGCAAAGGGCAGTGAAACTCCTGGTGCAACTCCAGGCTCAAAAATATGGGATCCTACTCCCAGTCATACACCAGCAGGAGCAGCAACACCTGGACGGGACACACCTGGTCATGCCACACCAGGCCATGGAGGTGCCACATCCAGTGCACGTAAAAATCGATGGGATGAAACACCTAAAACAGAAAGAGGTATTTGTGGCATGCTGCAGAGTGCTAACAAGTCATGAATGGCTAATGGCTTAGGAATTTTTTCCCTTATGTAAACAGTAGGAGCAAAAGCGAGGCAAGAAGGAACTACATTCTGACATCTAGTGGCTGATACGAAGTGAAGTTTTTGCCTGAGTTTGTAGCGTTGACTTCTAYCTGTTAGCTTAACATGTTTCAGGTCAGAAATCAGATCATGATTTTGTAGTATATCTACTGACTGCTGCAGATTGAGATTTTAATGTGTATTTTAGGACATCATAAATGAGCTTACATTGCATTACCTTTTGTGATATATRTGTGTGTGTGTGTGTGTGTGTGTGTGTGTGTTGGTTTTGAACTCCTGAATCTTTTTAACAAGACAAGGTTAGCATTAAAACAGGTTTTGAAAGCATTTTCTCACTTGCCTGATTTGAATGAAGTTCATATAGAAGAGAAAAGGAAGACTTTGTTTTTTAAAATAATGCTTTTATCAAGGGAGTGCGTGCAGTATTTTGTCCAATGAAGAGAATATTCTTTCACATTGTTTAGCATAAGTGGATAAAATTCTAAGAATCACAAAGATGATAACACGCTTTTTTCATAAAATGAAATTCTCCATTAAATGTTTTTAATGTAACAACTGTATTTTAAAAAATCATGAAAGTAGTCTTTGCTGCTTGTTCAGTGTATTTGTTTTCTCTGTTTCTATTGCTATTTGATACTTGCTGATTTGCATAGATGTGAGGATGAAATATTGTATAGGGGATACTGATGCTGTAGTCGGGGTAGATACTATTCACCTTTGTGGAAATGTTGTGTTTTTTCTTCAGATACTCCGGGACATGGCAGTGGATGGGCTGAGACTCCTCGGACAGATCGCGGTGGTGACTCCATTGGTGAGACACCAACCCCAGGAGCAAGTAAAAGAAAGTCACGATGGGATGAAACCCCTGCTAGCCAGATGGGTGGCAGCACTCCTGTTCTGACACCAGGCAAAACACCCATTGGTACCCCAGCTATGAACATGGCAACTCCTACACCAGGTGAGTTCTAAGGGTTCACTTTTTTTGTTGTTGTTAAAGTGAAACATTTGTCTCTGCTGTGTATATGTAATGTGTTCTCCTGCCTATATGAAAGCTGTTTGTATATGCACTGTGTACCATTTTGAATGTCCACAAAAACTCAGTTCTGACGGGGGACCTAGACTAAGGTTATAGCTCTGTAAGTGTTCATACTAGTTGACAAAAAAGTTATCAGATGTTTAGGGAGCTTTTGTTTATTAGCTGCAGATTTCAAGTGCTGTGTAAACTCTGGCTCAAAAGAATGCTTGAAAGTTAAGTAAACTAATTCTTTCCTTTGGCATACAGAAGATTTTTTTTTAATCCTTTTTAAAATTTGAATGTAGGTCATATAATGAGCATGACTCCTGAACAGCTGCAGGCTTGGCGTTGGGAGAGGGAAATAGATGAGAGAAACAGACCACTTTCCGATGAGGAACTGGATGCCATGTTCCCAGAAGGATATAAGGTAATTAATCAGAATTAAAAAAACAACAGACTTAGTACCACAATACTCTTTTCCACCTGGGGATATTGATTTTTTTTTTAACAAGATGTCCAAGAAGTAGAATACTTTGTACAAATTAGATGCTGATGAATTCGTGTTGACATTTTTTTGGTTCAGTTACTGATCCAAGGTGATAAAGGTGATTTCAAAGACCAGTTTTTATTCTGCTTCTCAAGGTGGGAATGCCTGTTAACACAGAAAAGAGCTCTGAATTGACTAGCTGAAACATGAAGCCGTGTTGTGGAAAAACACGGAAGGGAGTCACAAGTTCTGAGAAAGCACTTAAAACACTGCATTGCTACAAATACTTAAATATTTCTTAAATGCTTCCATAAGGAGACCTTTATAAAGTTTATCTAAGGTCTCAGCGATGGAAGTGAGCTTTCTTTTGAAATATTGCTGGTACAGGCTAAGCACAAATCAAGCTATCGTACTGAACTTGTTTGTGTTTCAGTAAACATGGGATTTGATTTATGCAGTAACACTTGTACAAGTCCACAGGCAAATAAAATGGAAAATACAGTTTTAGGCATGTTTTATATTTAATGCCTTCTTATTTCTGTTGTGGTGAGGTAAGTTTTCTGGATTGCAGGCTGTGGAAATGCTCTTTAGATTAATACTCTTGTGTTTTTAACCCCCCCCTTTTTTTCCCCTCTCCTGCTCTCCTGTAGGTTCTTCCCCCACCAGCTGGTTATGTACCTATTCGCACTCCAGCTCGCAAACTTACAGCAACTCCAACACCTTTGGGTGGTATGACTGGATTCCACATGCAGACAGAAGACAGGACTATGAAGAGTGTCAATGATCAGCCTTCTGGAAATCTTCCATTCCTAAAACCAGATGATATCCAATACTTTGATAAACTGCTGGTAAATGAGACTTCACTCATGCTTATTAACATGTTTCCTGCTTTCCTTCGAAAAGATAGCACTGCCCATTGATATGTCTGGAATTATTTACAGGTCGATGTTGATGAATCAACACTGAGTCCTGAAGAACAGAAGGAAAGAAAAATAATGAAGTTACTTTTGAAAATAAAGAATGGCACACCTCCCATGCGAAAGGTGAGATAACTTTTCTGGTGTATTTATATCGCTTTGATTTTCAACAATATACATTTGTTTCCAGATTTAGTTCCAAACTCTTGTTCCCCCTGCAACTGTCCGTAGGATTCTCTTGAGATAATCTTGATACTTATGTAGTGTTTTCAACCCCTTATATATCTGTAGGGCATTCTGTTCAATGTAGTTTGTTCTTACTGCTATTTATACAGTAATGTCTGTCGTTAAATATTATATAGTTTATAAAATACTTTTAACTGTTATGAAAAACTGGAGCTAGAGCACTTTGTGCTTACAGTGCTTTGTAATTTTCTAGATTTTGCTTTTTGATTTGGCAGTGTAGCTCTAACTCAAATTTGTATTGCATGCATGGTACGGTGAATTAGCAGGCATCTTTGCATAGTTTTACCGTAAACTGACCTAAGCACCAAACTAGTTGGATGTAAGTGCTGTGTAAACTGTTGTTCAGATGGAGCCATTCTTAATGTTAGACCAGGAGCTTGCTTTTCTTGAAAGTTGAATAACTGGGAGCTAACATCAGGGTGTTTCTCTTACTGCATTCATATGCAGCTTGAGATTGTTTGAAATAAAATTTAGCAGTCATAGACAAAACTATTTTGAAGTATATAATTACAATGAATTACATTGTGACTTGATTAACATATGTCCGGTCTGCATTTGCTACCTTAGTTTAACTAAGTATTTGTTTTTGTTCAGGCTGCATTGCGACAAATTACTGATAAAGCTCGAGAATTTGGAGCAGGGCCGTTGTTTAATCAGATTCTGCCTCTGCTGATGTCGCCAACGCTTGAAGATCAAGAACGGCACTTGCTTGTCAAAGTCATTGATAGAATTCTCTACAAACTGGATGACTTGGTCCGACCATATGTACACAAGGTCTGTTGCACTTCACTATTTAATCTTTTGTTTGCTTTTTCTGATTGTTCCTGAGAACAGCATACAGTTTACTTGCATATTGGAAGAGAGTGGAGTTTGTTAGGTTTTGTTTTTTTGTTTTTGGGGTTTTTTTTAAACAATGATTGGCTTTTGGATTTTTCCACGCTTGGGAGAGGGAGGGAGGGCTTACCTGATATAGATAGTATCTCTGGCAAAGGTTATTCAAAGCACTTCTGGGGAGCAGAGAGCTTTAATCTTGGGTCCATGGAATCATCTTGACTTCATGGAATCTTGATTTTCTCCTAATGGCCAGAAATAGTACAAAAAGTATTAATGAATAGARATGTTAATTTTTTCTTCTTTCAGATCCTTGTCGTCATTGAACCACTGCTGATTGATGAAGACTACTATGCCAGAGTGGAAGGCAGAGAAATTATTTCAAATTTAGCTAAGGTAATAAAGTTATGTTCTTCCTTATGGCATTGAGTGAGCTTATATGCAGATGCATGTTTGTAGACGTGACAGAATAACTGAGTAATGCTCATCAGTATAACTTGGTACGTTCCTTATCTTCTAGGCTGCTGGTTAGAGAAATTTAACTTACAAGTCTAAGTTATAACTCATCAGTATAACTTGGTACGTTCCTTATCTTCTAGGCTGCTGGTTTGGCGACAATGATCTCCACAATGCGACCTGATATTGATAACATGGATGAGTACGTCCGAAATACCACAGCTCGAGCCTTTGCTGTTGTTGCCTCTGCTTTGGGCATTCCTTCTCTGTTGCCCTTCTTGAAAGCTGTCTGTAAAAGCAAAAAGTCCTGGCAGGCTAGGCATACCGGCATCAAGATTGTACAGCAAATTGCTATTCTTATGGGTTGTGCTATCTTGCCTCATCTCAGGAGCTTGGTTGAAATTATTGAACATGGTAAGTCTTGCCTTTCTAGGTTAAGGTTTTGTTTGTTTTTGCGTTGTTTTGGATTGTTTGTTTGTTTTATCTTTGAGGCAAAATGTGATTGTAAAGTCACTATTTTGTGTGTCCTTTTGACACTGAGAAACAGTTCAACCTAGTCTGGAAGAAAGCTTTTTTTTTTTCTTTCTTTCCAGTTTTCCTGATAATAAATCAATCCTTTTTATGCTGTCCTGRTATTTTTCTATTTTGAGCTGGAGACACAGGAAGTGGTACTGAACAGTATTCTCTTTGCAGGTCTGGTGGATGAGCAGCAGAAAGTTCGTACCATCAGTGCTTTGGCTATTGCTGCTTTGGCTGAAGCAGCTACTCCCTATGGTATTGAGTCATTTGATTCTGTTCTGAAGCCTCTATGGAAGGGTATACGTCAACACAGAGGAAAGGTACGTCTAAAATGCTTCCTTTTAGTTTGAATTGATGTAGATGTGTAATTTCTGTAACTTATTAGAGATGTATTTTTGCATTTAAATAGGGTTTGGCTGCCTTTCTGAAAGCTATTGGTTATCTGATTCCGTTGATGGATGCTGAGTATGCAAACTATTATACCAGAGAAGTTATGCTAATCCTTATCAGAGAGTTCCAGTCTCCTGATGAAGAGATGAAAAAAATTGTACTGAAGGTATGTTAGAACTCCTTCTCCAAATGCTTGACGGTATATTAAAGCAGACTGATCAACTTTCTGCGTTAATGTTGAAACATCTGTGAATGTGAATGTTTGCACTTTTCCTTAAAAAAGAAGAAAAGCACTACACAATTCAAATTATGTTTTTATTCCCTGCTAGGTGGTAAAGCAGTGTTGTGGTACGGATGGTGTTGAAGCCAACTACATTAAAACAGAGATATTGCCACCATTTTTCAAGCACTTCTGGCAGCACAGAATGGCACTGGACAGACGAAACTACAGACAGGTGTGTGTGTGTATATATTTTTTTGTGGAAAATTATTTACAAGAAAACAAGATTCATATTAGAAAGTTCATTCAGGCTAAATCCTTAATTTCATGTTTTTTCTGTCTTGAAACTGAATTCTGTTTGGAATACTGTCTTAGAAGTTGTATAGGTAGAAGATTAACAGGCTCCTGTGAGGATACCTTTATGAATGAGTCTTCATCAGTTGTAAAATGAGATAGTTCATCTTTGATTTGTGATGTTTAAAATATTGGATGATTTCGTAAGGTAAAAGTAGTTCATAGTCGACTCAAAATGCCATCRGTGTTGTAGTGAATAAAGAGGAAACTTAAGTTAAGTTTTCTAATGGTAGTATGGCTACAGTAGCTATACGCTCGCTTCTTTTTCTGCTATAGCATTGCATTTTTAGTTTTCGTAGTTAGAACTTATTCTGAAATTATCATTGGTAATTCCCCCTGGCCCCCCCCCCCAAAAAAAAAGAAAGATTTCCACAGAAGTGAATTGGGAAACTAGCTTCATGCTGTTTGTCCTCTTCAGACTAGAGAAACTTATTTTCAAGACGCAAAAAGTAGATGCTACCTATATTTATTCACTCCATACTTGTGTATTTCAGTTGGTTGATACAACAGTGGAGCTGGCAAATAAAGTTGGAGCAGCAGAAATTATTTCCAGAATTGTGGATGATCTGAAGGATGAGGCAGAGCAGTACAGAAAAATGGTCATGGAAACAATTGAGAAGATAATGGGAAATCTAGGGGCAGCAGATATTGATCATAAGCTGGAAGAACAGCTTATTGATGGTATCTTGTATGCCTTCCAGGAACAGACCACAGAGGTATGACCAGAGGGTATTTAGTATTTGGTTTTCTCAACTGTAGTTTGTCTCACTATTAGTTGTATGGAGAAACTTAGACTTGTAAGTTAAATTTCTCTAACCCTTGTATAGATTTTAATGCTCTAATCATTGAAATTCAGAAACTAATTCTGGAATGTTAGCATAATTTTAGATAACCTGATGTTTAACAAACAATATACTGTTGCTTTTACTCTAATTTGTCTTTGTTTTCACTGTCAGGATTCTGTGATGCTGAATGGCTTTGGCACAGTGGTCAATGCTCTAGGCAAAAGAGTTAAACCCTATTTGCCGCAAATCTGTGGTACAGTTTTGTGGCGTTTGAACAACAAATCAGCTAAGGTTAGGCAGCAGGCTGCTGACCTGATCTCTCGTACTGCAGTTGTCATGAAGACTTGTCAAGAGGTACTGACTTCTCCCACCAAATTTTCTATAGCGTGTCATAGTAACGAGAAGCAGGAAAATGTTAGTATCTAAATCTTTTTACTCTGTTATAGGAAAAACTGATGGGACACTTGGGTGTTGTGTTGTATGAGTACCTGGGTGAAGAATATCCTGAAGTACTGGGCAGCATACTCGGAGCACTTAAGGCTATTGTGAATGTTATAGGTATGTCTGTATGGTTGATTACGTACCTACTCAAGAGCCAAATGAAGAGCCAGTATAAAACTTAGTATGCCTTTTTGAATTCCATAGGTATGCACAAGATGACACCACCAATCAAAGACCTGCTGCCACGGCTTACACCTATTTTGAAGAACAGACATGAGAAAGTACAGGAGAATTGTATTGATCTTGTTGGGCGTATTGCAGACAGGTGAGCTGACTAACTAGATAAAATCTTCAGCTATGTGAACAAGTATGGAGCAACGTTTTTATTTCTTGCATTTTCTTAAGTTTTATTTTGGAAGTTACGCATAACACTTAAAATGGAATATTTAGCAAATGGTTTCTTGAAGGTATTTTAATTATACTATTTACAAACTATTTACATTTAAGTCTACATAAATGGAAGTACATTGTCTGTTTATGTAAACATAATGTATTGTACTGTTTGTACAAAAGCCTATGTAAATTGATAGCAAGTGTAGGTTTAACGTTAACAGATACCTACTTAAAACAGGCAGTGTCCTTGTGTTGATAGTGAATGATTAGTTTGTACCATTTGTGTGTTTATTTTAGAAGTTTTATCTCTGAAAAATTTCTTCTCTTCCAGGGGTGCAGAATATGTTTCTGCAAGAGAATGGATGAGGATCTGCTTTGAACTGCTTGAATTGCTAAAAGCTCACAAGAAAGCTATCCGAAGAGCCACAGTAAACACTTTCGGTTATATAGCAAAAGCTATTGGGTAAGTTGGCCTAATGTTTATTCACTGTTATGCTCAGCACTTAATGTAGTGATGACTGTGAGTTTTATTACTGAGATGTCTTTTAAACTTCTATACATTTAAAATGTGTGCACTTCATTTTATTTGGTTTGTAGAGGGAGAACATAGTCAACTACTCTGCACTGACAAAGGGTGCTGCACTTGTGAACTTGGATTTGTAGGCTAGCAAATTACAGTCTACTTCGGTAGAAGGAACTATTTGTCTCCCCCAGTTTTGATTATCAGTGTGTACTTGGATCCTTTCTGTATTCTTTCATAAATTCTTTCAGTACTAAATGTCTCTTGTCTTTGTGTTTTCACTAAATACTTGTATTGATTTGCGAAGGATTTCTTGCTATTAAGATGATACCACAAGTCAGCAAATGGTAGCGTGAAGTATAGTTCACATCTTTATGCATATTCTTGTCCAAGTACTGAGTTAAAACAGATACAGCAAGCTACCGAGGAATCGCCATAATTGGCATTCCTGTTCAGGATATTGCCTTCTCTATTCAGGGTATTGCCTATGTCTCTGAAAGTTGTAACAAGATTAACGTGTTTAATTTTATACAGGTCTATATTTACTTGCGGGATTAGAGTAATAGTGGGGGAACTATTCCTGTCCACTAGAGTTTACAAGCTGACTAAGTCTAGAGAAAAGGGAAAAAATGTTGGTTGTAAGAAGAAAATTGTGCAGATACTCAAATTGTTTTGTGGCTTAACTGATTTTTGTTGCTTCCAAGTTAACTTTTTAAGAAGAGCTAAGCTGCGCCTTCTTGCACCGTGAGTTGCTCTTTCAAGCSCAGGCTATTTTATCCATATCTCCACTGAAACTATTGATGTGGACATGCATGTTATCTCTTCCAGACCTCATGATGTACTGGCTACACTGCTAAATAACTTGAAAGTACAGGAAAGGCAGAACAGAGTATGTACTACAGTGGCGATTGCTATTGTAGCTGAAACGTGCTCACCTTTCACAGTGCTGCCTGCACTCATGAATGAATACAGAGTTCCTGAACTGAATGTCCAGAATGGTGTGTTAAAATCTCTTTCTTTCCTGTTTGAATACATTGGAGAGATGGGAAAAGATTACATTTATGCTGTTACACCATTGCTTGAGGATGCTTTAATGGACAGGTGAGTGCACTTCTGTTTTTCTGTGGTACAGTTAGTGACAGCTGTATGTTAAGTATACAGTTGAGTCTCAACAGTAGCAAATATGCACATTGCCCATGTTTTTTAAAATATTAAGTGACCAGCATAATTTAGAACCTATTTTCTGCTTGCAAATAATTCAGTTTATATGCTCCTATATCACTAATACTTTTAAAGATTAAAAGATCACCACATAATGCAAGTATCTTGCGCAAGTCATTACTTAGTATTTGCAAACCAACCTTGATTTTTGTTAGTACTTCTGCTGAGCTAGAGCACAATAATTTGTCAGAACATTTGCTCTTTTTAGTTTAGTAACTGATTTTAGTTAGCTTGCCCCCTATTATTAATAATTTGGGTTAAAATGGTATTTTTGCACTTTTGAAAAAATCAAAGATATTACATTTGTCAAATCATGTTGCTTCTAAGTATAATTTATTAACAGCCCCTTATTTTCTTTGCAGAGATCTCGTACACAGACAAACAGCAAGTGCTGTGGTGCAACATATGTCTCTTGGTGTTTATGGATTTGGCTGTGAAGATTCTCTTAATCATTTGTTAAACTATGTATGGCCTAATGTGTTTGAAACCTCCCCTCACGTCATTCAGGCAGTTATGGGGGCTCTGGAGGGCCTCAGAGTTGCCATCGGTCCCTGCAGAATGTTGCAGTATTGTTTACAGGTACGTCCTGGTGTATGTTGGGATAACGGAGAGAACGGTTGTTCTTTCCCTTGAGTTATCGACCAGGGGTTCTCTGCAGTTGACGAGAAACCAGCTGAAGGAGATGTCCGGCAGAGGAGCGCAGTCTGGCTTCTTGTCTCTGAAGTATTCTTTAAATGTGGCGTTCTGTTCCAGGCATTTGGTAATGAAAACATGCAGTGAACATAGAGAACTTTCATCTAGTGAAATAATTGATTACACTGAGGATCTTGCATAGAAATGATAGGCAACTTGAAATAAAAATCAGCTGAAATAGCCTGGCACTCTGACTTATAAAATGGAATTACCTTACAAATTTGAGAACACAACACTGGGGAATAAATTCATAGCGGAAGGAGGTATTTGAACAAGTAACAAGCAAAATTAATGAAGAGTTTAGGCTTACTAATAAATCAACGTTATCTGTTGTTTTCTGGGCAGATAGAGAATTTGTATGTATGTTTTAGGTGGGGGCCTCAGTACAAAAATGTTGGAAATGGGAAGGTGAAGGGTATGTGAGGTCTTGTGCATAGTGTATTTTTCAGTTTTTATTTGCATTTTTCAAAATTAGGAATAAATTACTCTTTAGAGCTTTTGCTTTTTTTAAGGTACGAGCCAAAGATAGGACTCAGTCCCTCCCAAATATACAGCACCAGATTTTAATTTTTATCTTAAAGGGACAGTAGAAAAGAAATACATTTAGTGGAATTCTRCACAACAGAAAAAATAAGAAAAGTGTCTTTAACAACAGTTCATTACTACTTGCTAGCTTAGATGGTCACAAAATTGGGAATGACCCATTCAATGTACCCTCTTTAAGTAATGTTAATTTTTGTAATTGCTTCTTTTTTTAAAAAAATGTGTATTATGCAAAACTAGATTAAACTCAGTAACAGACATTTGGAACTCTAAGTTTATAATAGAATTGTTTTGTTTTTTAGGGTTTGTTTCACCCTGCCCGCAAAGTCAGAGATGTTTATTGGAAGATTTATAATTCAATCTATATTGGCTCACAGGACGCTCTGATAGCACATTATCCAAGAATCTATAATGATGAAAAGAACACCTACATTCGTTATGAACTTGACTACATCTTATAATCTTCTTGTTCAGTTGTTTGTGTTTAATGCACAGCTGTTCTGCAATTAAACTTGCTTCATATTTGATGATGTAAAATTTTAAAATATTGGAGAACGGTATAGAGCTGGTCAGAGGCAGAGCTAGAAATCCAGTAGCATGATTTTTTAAATATGTCCTTGTTTTTTGATGTTTAACAGTTAAAGCCAGTAGTGACCAAGAGCAGTGATTACAATGTACTGGAGGGATTTCATTTTGGATTCATCTTTATGAAGATTTAGATTTCATTCCTTGTGTTTAAAGGGGATGTTTATTTGAGAAATAAACATTTGTGTATAAAAACAAATTTGTGTGTGTTTTTTGGACGGGGACTTGTAAAATGAGTCTCTTTGATAGATTAAGTATTTGTTCATGTAAAAAAAATAGGTGGCATAAAGCATTTTAACCCTTTTTTGTCATCCTCTAGCTTTTGAATAAATAAGAAAAACATACAAACTGTATTTAATGTGTGTATCTTTGTCACGGAATCAGTACTCTGCCTGATAGCTGCAGTAGTGGCAGTTCATTTGTGTGGAAAATAATCTTAAGCTGCTTACTCCTGCTTCATCTACACTATCGTGGTTGTGGGGAATGGATTAGCTTTCAGCAGCTTTCAAAAATTAAGCTGTTTAATTGCTGTGTGTAGAGTCACTTGCACAAATTATGCATATTGATGGTATTTACTTCATAAGTCTTCTAGAATGTGTAGCTGTATAAGGTGCTAAATAAGATTTGTAGGCCATGCTATAATTCCCTGAAAGAGTTAGCAAATTAATGTCCCCAGTGCCTGAGATGAGGCAATTCCTAAGTGCATGTAACATAGGAAATGCCAATTTTTTTTACATTGATATATATATATATATATATAAGGGTAAGAAGGAAAGCATAGTATTTCCTTATTTGCTTTTTCCCTTCCCTCCCTTGTGTATATGCAAAAAAAAATATGAAAAAAAAGGCCTGTTGATATCTGGGAATAAACCACATAAAACAATGTTGAATCATTCCGGTAGTAGTGCACCATATTACGTGCTTATAAGGTAACAAAAGGTRGTATTTGTTTCTTGTTCTGTGGTGTTTTACAAGTCCTTGATTTAAACTGAGCGATGAAGTTCCATTATCTCTCCAAGTTTAACTGCAGTGTTCTTAGCTGACTTCTGCTGTTTTCTATGGATATTTTTTTTTTTGGCCATTCAGCATATAAGAAATCTTCAGCCTGTGTTTCAAGGCCTAAGGCTTGTGTGTTTGGGGGGAACTTGAACTCTGATGTTTGCGAAGGAGTGGTTTTGCTAGGAACTGGAAAACATGCCCCCCACACCCCAGCAGTGGGCTGCTTTAGCAGTCCTAAAATGTGTGTGAAAGCAGGTGGGACTTTCTGAAGGCAGTATAGTTGAACTCCCCCCTTAGAGAATAAGTACCGTAAYGTGTACCCTCCCATCTGTTTCTACTGCTTTTACATTTAATATTGTTTGTATTATAGGTGTCTTGTCATCTTAGTTTCTTCAGTAGTTCTGCAAGACGCCACCAGGTAACTGCCTGTAGGGAGAGTGGAGGGGTGAAGCAAAATGCTGATTTTGAGGAACTACCCTAAGGAGAGCTCTGTTACAGGTGGGAATAGGAGATGACTCATGACTTCCAGTTGTGTCTCAGCAAGCAGCTATTCTATAACCAAGTCCAATTATAAAAGTTTCTAGTAGGCTGGAGGAGAGCAACTTCCGGCTGTTCTTATTTTTGTATCTTGCATGCTTTTCACTTTGACTCTCAAAAATGTTTTCATAARCATTAAACTCTTGCGTGAGGAAGGTACCAGCTGTTGTTCTTTTCTTTTCCTGGAGGAGGAGGAAGAGACAGCAGGAAAAGGGAAAGGAGATCTGTTTGCTGAAAACAAGACTGTGGTCATCTTTGGATTTTTTTCCTCTTCCTAGTGTCTGGTATGAAATTAATCTTAAAACAGCAGTATTGAAATGCCTTTTTTCTTAAGGGGTGACAGTAGAGCATTTGCCCCTTCTTGAGGCTTGTATGTCTGTTGAACTCCTGTTTAGAAAGATGATCTCTGGATCATTTCCTTGTTGTTAAATGTGTCGTCTTAGGAGCCTACAGCAGCTCCTAAACAGTGGACAAAGTCTTTTTTTGTTTTTTTTTTCAGTACAAGTCAAAATCAGTCAAGCTAACRAATGTGAAGGAAAACATGCTGAGATGATGGCTGTTGTTGGTCCCCAAATTCCTAACTCGGCAACAAGGAACAAAGTCTGCTGAAGAGAATGGAGAGATTGGGTCAGTGCTATTTAAATTCCATTGGTGAATAATTAATTATACTATTAATACAGAAAAAAAAAAAGATTTGGCCAAGTGAACAAAAGATACATATCTGCTGCATTGCCACTCACCCATAAAGTGGGAAAGATGCACCCTGACTGGGCATCTGAAAAAACTACAGAGTTACTATGTGGTGTCTGGGAAGTGGAGGTACCAGCATAAAATCTCCAGAGTGTTTTGTATTCCTTATTTAGATTTCTTTTAAAAAAGGGAGCTAGGTTTCACTACCACCACTCCATTGTCTTCTGGTTTTATATACAACTCCCAACTTCCTCAGCAAATTGCACAAGAAATTCTGTGGACAAAAGCCTTGCTGGTGACGGCCCCTCTTCTGAGCAGGTCCTTCCTATGTGCTGAATGAGGCAGAGGATCCTATAGGAAAAAACGGTATATGATTTTTGTATTTATTTTTTGAAGTCACGATCATGCATTTGCTAAGGGACAGTCAATTAAGAGTGCATAAGCAATGCAACCCTTGAGTTTTCTTAATTTAGAGTTCATTTTACAGCATAATGTAGTTCTTGGTTGCAACTGTTTGATTTTTTTTATTTCTTTTAGTGAAAAGAAAGGGTGCAAGTCTCGTATGTAGCTACATTTGCATGTTCTTTAAGTCTGTACTTCTGCATCAAAGCAATAAACCTGAGCTGACAGGGCTAAAATGAGCCGTAGTTGGCAGTTACCATTGAGATACAGTAGTCTTAAAGATTGGGAGTGGTTATGCCATGCTGTTGTATCTGAGCTATTTTCTGAGAGTAGGAAAAGATGAACTAACATCTCCTGGATTTGATGTTTTCCTGCACACGCTTACTTCACCTCCCCACAGTCCTGCTCACAGTCCTGCTCGCAGTCCGCGAGTCCGTCGTACCCACCTTGCTTCTGCCTCGCGGCACCTACCTCGCCTGCCTCGGCCCTCCCTCCTCGGCGCCTGTGCCCATGTGCCGCCTCCTGGTTTACATCGGGCCTCTTGAGCGTCTTCGCACGTTCAGTTTCTTGGTCCTGTGGCWGAGTCGCTGCAGGCGTCGGGTGGGCCGAAGCTGGCTTTTCCAGGTCGAACGAGCTGCCAGGGTATTCCTGATGAGACACCAACGGCGTGCCAAAAGGTTACTGAAATGCCAGTAGAAGATTGGTCGTGACGCTGTTTTGTGCGTACCCTCAGGAGGCCGCACTGGAAAGCTCACCCCAAAGCACAGCAGCGCTTCCTGCTCGAGACCAAATTGCTGATTTTAGGAGCTAAACGTTTGCAAATAACCATGAAACGCATTGGCAATTGTCACTACAGGCATACAGTAAATTCCAGTTTACCTTTTTCCTGAGACTCTGAAATTGCTTAAGGAGGGGCAGTTTTTGTACAAGAACAGAAGTTTGGTATCCGGCAATTTTTTTGACAAACTTGAAGCATTTACAGCAAAACGTGGATGTGATTGTTTTCAAGTAAAATTGCATTGTGAGACTTTTAAAAAGTTGGTAAAACAGGCTTCTGTTGTTTTGTTCTTATCTGTAAAGAGAGTTTATCTTGCTAAAATAGTAGTTCATGAAGTGGTAACTTTGAGCATGTCAAAAAAGGTTAGAGCTTGATACGGTCCTAATGAACTGAATGCCAGGTAACCTTAGTAACAGTTACTGTTATCACTCTTGCCTATGTTCTATTTAGTAACTTGCCAGACAAACCAAAGTAAAATGCTTTCCTTATCAGTTTTACATCCGCGTGACCCTCAGTAATTACATGGTAAAGGTTGGTTCTTGGTTACCTTTCACAAGTTTGTTGTCTAAGGCCCCTCTCTCAAACCTTTTGGTGCAACGAGTGTTGTGAAGTCAAATTTCAGGTAGCTGCATCGCACCCTAGTTACTCTCTTGCGTGTGTTTCTCCGCGCTGAGCGGCCGGAGCTCCCTGGGCTGAAGCTGCTGGGATGACACCTGCCCTGCTAATAGCTGGGGTGGGAAGGGAACCGCTTTCAAATGTGTGGCTCTTCGGTAAATGTGGGAAGTGTCGATGCGTGAGTGGGGTGGTTGCTGTTACTTAATGTACATCTGTGAGCTAACTGTGCAGTTTCACTCCTTGCCATTAGTTAAGAAAAAAGGGTAGAGGTGAATACAACACTTCCCGCAATCCAAAACACAAGCGTGTGTGCCGAGGTGCTGCTGCATGCTGGAAGGCCTTCAGCCTCGCCAGCAGCTGCCGGAAGAGGTTGCTACTGGTGCCAGCTCCGCCGGCCCAGSCGTTTGCGCTGCAGCCTGCCCGCGCTCCCCTCCGGCTGCGCCCCTGCAGCCAGCACAGGCTGCTGCACACAGGTTCGGGGCCCTGGGGAAGGGACCAGCGCACCCTCGGGTGAGGAGCACCTAGTCCTGGGGCACTTAGGCTCAGTCACTCTTAGCTCAAGCCCCAGACCAAATATTCTGGCTGGTGTAAGTTGTTCGCTTTCGTTTTGATTTTAAATTTAAGGAACACGGCAACAAATGTTTTCTAGAAGGTGAATAACGGAGAGCATCAATGAAGGCACGACACTGGATCTGCTCGCACTAAGAGTGGATCCGACGGGTGTCTCAAGTCGGTTACTGTGTCCCCTCTTGACACGACCACGAGGGTTTCAGGCTTTCTGAGAGCTTGCTTTCTTGATCGAAAGAACCTCCCCCTGCCAAGGTCTTCTAAGGGGTCTATGTCCATTTGTTCATTTGCTCTGAATCTCCTGTACATTTTGCAAATAGGAGACAGTTCGGTCACCCGAATGCCTAGGTGTTTCCTTTCCGAGGCTGCATTGCTCTCTTTGCTTTGCGAGCAGTCATCTTGTGCATGTAACTGGCTAGTAAATGGTGATACAACCACCTGAATAAGCTAATTGTAGYTGATTACTGGCTTTTGACTGAGACCAGGTGTGATGGCAGTTAACCCCTGTAGAGTGATGAGGGTCTGAAGTGACTTATTTTCAACTACTTCCTAAGTAACTATTGAAATTGGTGACCTTCAATCCATGCCTGTTATCCAAAACAGTAGAACAGAAGCGTTTTAAAATACCGTGATTTTGATTTGAAAGTTTTACATTTTTGTCTGTCAAAGTCTAAATCTCTAAAGATCTGTAGATCTTGAGCCCAGCTGATGAAAGCATTGGAACTGACCATTTATTTTTTTTAGCTAATAAAGGAGGATATTGTATATTTTTTTCACATTCCAAGGCTCTAGCAACAGAGCGAAGGTTAAAGGCATCTGATACTCACAATTAAAGAATGGAGTCTTTGTTTTTAGCAGAGTGTGCAGCTGAGACAGAAGGAATTGGCCAGGAAATGAAAACCAGGTGGCTTGGGTTTGAATTTAAGACCACAGAARTGACCTTCAAAAAGGGCTATTTCCTTATTTAATAAAAATAAGTTAAATACATACAAAATCATTTAATTACTACCTACRTTTGTTTGCAGGTGTTTCTGTGAATGTATCTGTTTGTATTTCCACAGAACAAACATGGTGATGAACATGTTTGTCTTCAAAACTCTGCTGAAACAGACAAATTTCTGTAGCACTCCGCTCTTGGTTAATTTGGGCAAAATTGGAAGATGCGTAATATCCAGTGAGAGCAGACAGAGACTTTTGGCTCACTATGGTATATATTACGCATTCAGCTGCATACAAATATTACTGTTAAATGTTGCAATACTATTCTTACCTGACGCTTACTGACATAAGAGTGGTAGTGCCATGTATCTTTCAAAAAAAAAGATACAATTATGATAACAAACTTAAGGCTTCTGTAGAAAAAAAGACAAAATAATTTAAGTAACACAGTTACCATTTTTCAAATACAGCTTTCATTTAAAGCTTAGAAGAATGGAGATAAAACACTTTGCAGATAAGCTTAGTTTTGTTCCCTTCAAAACAATAAGCTCATCTTTGCAGTGACGCGTGATAGAAACGTTTTGTTACTAATATGGCAGTGCAAACAAAATTGCTATTGAAGCTCTGCTGAGCCCTCTGCAGCCGTCGCCTCCTGCAGCGCCGGGACCTGCTGCCCGCGTGGCCGTYGGCCGCGGAGCCGAGGCTCGCTGGGGCGCGCTGTCCCCGCTTCTCCCTTGCCGCTGCAGCTGCGACTCGAGAAGCACCTTTGGGCGGCAGCTGAGGAGCTGCTCACTGGACTGCAGCCTCCTCCAGGTAACTGCGCTTCCTCCCTAAATTAAGGCTAACGGTGCTCTGCCTGTGCAAGCTAATGTACTGTTAAACCTGTGTTATAAAACTTGCTGGTATTAAGGCAAAATGTAGTTTTCCTCAGCTACTTGATTCAAAGCTTAGCTAATGTTCACTTAGGTAGTGTATTTCCAAGAGTTTTCCTTGTCTGCGCATATATTGCAGGAATCTCTACCACCTACTTGCGTATTGTAGGATAGGCCTAGGGCAGCAGCTGGCAAAGATGCTCTCGAGAAACACGGCCTTATTTTTACTAAACTTTTGGTTTACTCTAATCTGGTATTCTACGGAAGGTGCCAGTGACCTGCTAAACTTAAACAAGTCGATCTTTGACCAAAATGCTTTCTGGCTCGTCATTACCATGCTGTGTCTGTTCTGATTTTGTTGTTTTGTAAAGATTTTAGTGAAATGTTCTTGCAAAGTTTACCAACAAGAGTGTATTATATGCATAGGACAGGGTTTGGAAATAATTTGCTCAGTATTTGTAGGAACAGCTACAATTAGTAACCGCATAAGCCTTCACATGATTTATATATTAAGATCCTTCTCTGAATCATTGTCTGAAGGTGGGAGAATAGGTTCCCAGCATGAATACTTCCTTAATTGCCCACGTGCAATTAAGAAACACATGTATGTTCCTGGGTATGGCTTGCTTTTTCTCTTACTGACAGTTATTCCTTCTTTCTTTTGCGAATTCTTTGTGTTGCAGTAGCTCTTGGGTGTTGCAGCCATCGGGGATGGGCCCACAATAAAACTTGCTGGAGTTGTTTACGTTCTAGCAGGTTGGTTATTCTACTGGTGTTAATTAGCGATTCAAATCTTGCTTGGGACAGCTTGTCAGCTGGCATTACAGCATCTCGAAGGATGCAGAGCTGGCATCAGCCATCGTCCTCAACCCTTCAAAATATATATATATTTTGATGTTTGTCTGTTTCCCAGTCCTGTAATTCTTAATCTTGGCTTTTGCCCAACATAGCAAAAGCAGGTAAACTGCTCCTATACAGTGGATCTCTGTAGTCACAGAAATAGCGCATGGGATATGCATGCTACTGCACTGCAAAAAATACATTTCTATGTTAGGTCTT
Source organism: Rhea americana (assembly GCF_003343005.1). Taxonomy (NCBI): domain Eukaryota; kingdom Metazoa; phylum Chordata; class Aves; order Rheiformes; family Rheidae; genus Rhea; species Rhea americana. Next base: position 6,708,833 of record NW_028185594.1, read on the forward strand.
ATCACTAGTTGCTTGGATTGTATCTGTTTTGACTGGGTAATTTTTATTTGCTCTCCGGGCAGGAGGAATAAGGCTCTCTTGTGTCAGAGACCTCCCGCAAGGGTCTCTGTGGGATGCTGATGCGGTGCAGACACCTGCCCTCTGGGAGACGCGGCAAGGCTTCCTGTGCAGTTCAGCTGTCAAAGAACTTCCTGACACATCTGTGAAAGGTTTTTACCTCTTTTCTTGCATCCTCTGGACTTCTTAGGGCTTCCCTGCTTCCTTCTGAGTATTGCTGTTACAGATTGTATTTTCTTCCCATAGGAATTAACATGCATCTGATTGTAATGCCTGTTACTGTTGTTTGTTGCTTTCTGTAAACACAGGTGGTCCTTTTATTTATTTTCCCCTATTTCAGGACTGTGTGCTTTTTTGATAACCAAAACTTCTAGTGCCAGACAACTCTGTTTCTCTTCAGCACCCCAGTAAATGGGCAGTTAGCTTTTAAATTTGYTTTGCGCATCACACACCTTGTGTGTTGTCCTGTCAAAAACTGCTCAAAATCAGGAAAGTCTAGGTGCAAATAAAAGGAGCGACACATAATGATTAAAGCATGGTAGTGGATACCAGGACTTTTAGGTGTGCCGAAAGGTTTGCACAGTGACTCCCTTTCTAGACTTTCCAGTAAAACAGAAATCATGTCATTCAGTATCATTCACTGAAAACAGTCTGAGGAGAGTTTAAGCAACCTTGCTGTAAACTACAGACTGTAGTAACCTTCGTTCAAGAGCTGAGAGAGGCAGCGGGTAAAGCACTGATCTCAGGAAGAAGACAGGAAGAAGGAAGGATTTTGCATGCAAGTTATTTTTATCTGCTGTTGTCTTGTGCTTTACTGTGCATGCACTGCATGCAGTTACTGGTGTAGTTCTCTGTTTTAACCACCCGGCCTCTTTGAAGGGTGACACTTTCAGTGCAAGTCCCCAGGAGGACGAGGCCATGGGAAGACGCTGGTGTTTGCTGCTGAACTCCGCCGTTTCCCCAACGTGGTTTTAGGGCTGCAGGACGGCTGCAGYGGAAGAGACCTGTGAGGAGAGGGGTAGGTCTGCAGGCCGCGCGAGCTCGCTGGGCTCAGCAGCCCCRGGCCGTGCGCTGCCGGTGCCCGCACAGGGGTGCCCTGGGGCTTGGGGACGGTGTCTGAGCCCCGCTTTGCTGCTGGCCTGCTGTGGGCTGCTCTGGGTAAAGAAAGGTGCTTTCTCTGCCRTGGTTTCCTCACCGTCAAAACAAGAGGTTGTAATTCTCACCCTGCCTGCAAAGCTCCTTGGGATCTCTGATGTGAGGCTCTGTGGAGAGGTACTTCCTCCAATGTCCCAAATCTTGTTGATTTCTGAAGGTCTGTGATAAAATTCTGGCATGCTGGGGATTAAGCCTCCTTTGTGGGTGGCACAAGGACATTGTTTTAGGATGCTGCTGCTGCTGCTGCTACTTTAATGACTGGTACCGTGAAACAATAGTGACTTGACTGGTTTGTGCTTCTACTGCCAGCCTGAGGTGTTGAGGTGAAAGGAAACTTACCTTTTCTTCTGCTGATTCTGCTTTTGCCACTCTGTTCCTTACTTGCAACCCCCTCCTCTTCCTTTTCCCCTTGAAACTGAAGCTAGTTGATCTGGTTCATTCCCCATAATACTCAAGTAATCTAAGAATGAGTATTTTCACCTAGTAGCTGTTGAAAATTTAAATGCTTATTTATATCTGGGGTAAGTCGTTGCTAGGCACGCTGAGGCTGTGTATTCCTCCCAGCAGTCTGCCCACRGGAAGACATCTGAGAGCCCAGCTGGTGCTGTTTACTATGGCCGAACAACGCTCTCCCAAGAGGCAGCCGTAGCGAGCAGGCAGGTCCCCTTCCCTTTCAGTGCTCTGCTGGGTCTTGTTGGCAGCATKAAGAACATTTCTTAGTGTTTCTTCTTCCGTATCAGCTGAGCAGAGTTGCTGGAGTGAGCCGGGGCCATTTGTTCTGAGGCTGAAAAGGAAGAGCACAGGCTGCTCTCAGCTATCTTAAGCTGTTCACAAATCAGCTGTKTGACATGGAGGGCTTAACGAGGAATCTCATACTGAACTGCAGCCTGTTGTGATTAAAACCGGTCTGCCCTACTTGGCATACTGGTTCAAGATGTTGCTGTTTAGTGGGGAGCACTCTAGTAATATGGGCTCAGCTTTTCCTGCCTAACAGTGTCGTCCTCCTCCTCCTCCTTCCTTTCACGCAAGTCTGTCTGGATCCATAACATACCAGTTGGAAAACTAGTTTTCTGCATTGCCAGCAGAGAGAAAGTCATGGCATACTCTGAAATACTATCCTAAAACATGCTTCCTGTGTTACAGGGACTGCAAAACCTACCAGGAAGTGTTGTGTGATAGTGTCTTAACTTGTAACAGGTTATTTATTGCAAGTATTACTTATTTCTGCCATGCTTGGACAGCACAGTTAAGAAGTAAATGCACTACTAAATCATCAGTGCTAGTATACAAGCACAAACTTATTTTTAATGTGAAGTAAACAAGAAGATACATTATTTCCTGCTAAATTGACACAGCTGTGCTCCAGGGTAACTAAATGAGCTCTTTACYTTGCAGTTCCCCAAAGGCAGGTTTGACATTTCTATCTCTGTCGTTCAGGCCCTGTACCTGRACACCAGCTGCTTCATGGCACTGTTTTACCATTTGCAGGGTGTCTCCACATCCTCATCCTGTTCTGAGAGTTGCAGAGTCAGAGAGGAGAGAGGCAGGTCTATCATCTGCTTCAGAGTATTTCTGACCCACTCTAGGCACAGATACAGCTATGAGAATTGTGCCTGGAGGTGCTAATAGAGACATTATCTGGAGTACAGCTATTGACCCAATCTTCTGATCTTGCAAGAGGATGAGGRAAGACAGCTGCACTCATGCAGAATSTTACTAGTGTCCTTGAAGCCTCAGGTAAGCATAGGGCCCATCTGTATGGGCTGAATCCATAGGTTTTTATCTTGGAAGCAGGCATGCGTGCTATGTGTTATTTAATGCAGCTATTGCTGAGTCAAAATATTGTGTAGAACACATGCTTAACAGTATACATTGCTGAAAGACCTTTAACTGTTGTTCTGCATACTTAAAAGATACTTAACATTACTTTTTTTCAAACAGAGCAGATAGCCATGTTGTATGGACTCTAAAAGGATTCTGTAGTGAAAGACAAATCTCGTTAAATGGATTTGAATGGGCAAAGGGGGTCATGACTTWCTTTGCAAGTACTTTGTTCCCATACACATAAACAGAGAGCAGGCTTCTAATTTCTTAAAAGGGAAAGCAGGGTTTAGTTGGAAATACTTCCTGTTTTAGTCAGCTGGCTCTTTCATATGCCTGTTGAAGACTGCCAGCAGTTCTTACCCACAAAAGCTGGGTTTTGGTAAAGAACGTGAAGATGAATTGATGTTGATGCTGTGCTTGTAGGACAAGGCAGGGTCATGTGCTATTCAAAAAGCCATTATCAGTAAAACTAGTTAACCACAAGCTCTCCCATGTAGGGCATTTTTCTGCGTAGGCTTTGCCAGTGTTGGTACCTGCTGGCCCTTTCCTCAGATGCACTGTGCAGGCAGTCTGCCAGCAGGCAGGTGGTTGTAATTTCACCAAAATCAATGTGGTTAAGGAGAGATTCTTGCCCCTTTACCCCATTTCTCTTCACTCTGTATGTGGTTTTAAGAGATACTCCTGATCCAGAGAAATTCTTCCCTCCCACCCCCCCACTAGGAACACAAGAAGCTCCTGTCAAAACAATCAGTTGCGTATTCCAGATAAACRTATGTAATTATTGAAAGCAGAACAACTGTTCAGACAAATGTAACTTGCATCAAAATTTTATACAATTCTTTCTCCATTACCTTGTTTGGAAATGAAAAAGGGTTAGGGTAGAGAGTGCTTTGTTTTCTTTTTCTTTTGAAACATCCTTATTTGGCATCTGTAAAGCATTTACATTCCCTAGTTCTGGATCAAAGTCCTTTCATGGCTCATGTTACTTATTTCCGTCTTTAACTGAAGCACAGAAAGAAAAATGGATTTTTTCCTCACTCAGACGTACAGTACGAACCATTGTAAAAAAAAAATCAAATTTAAGTTTTTAGCAAGAAGTAGTGAGAATGAGGAATAAAATATTTCACAATATATAATGTGAAGCACCGTATACACACACGTGTGCACGCATACTTCCGGAATGAATGCTATCTGTAAATGACAGTGTCTATAGCAGTTATGAAGTATATAAACTAAAACTTTATAAAGCTGAAACTTAAGTACTGTGCTACTGGATTTCATTTGTTCCTCCTGTTCCAAAAGCGTGTTCTTCTGAGTTGTAACTTTGTCCTGTTCGGCTTGTGCAGCATACTGTTAGGCAAGGATTGGGATACAAACTGCAGTTGGACCAGCCTAGCAGTATTAGAAGTAAAATGTTTTCTCTTACTGTCTGAGTGGTAGGATGAAATCTGGGTTTGGCAGAATGATTTTTTTTTTTTTAGAAGAAACTCCTGTGAGTTTGATGTGACACATGATCTTTTTTAAAATTTGCAAAAGAGTATAGATATATACTTGTTTCTGAACATAGAATAAACTGCTTCCAGGGCTGCTCCTCCCGCCACTGCTGTGGCCCAAAGAGCTTGGTGTTTCTGCTTATGTTCAGAGCTGCTCTGGCTATTCCTCTGGCTTTCTGCCTTCCACGTGTAGACACATGAGCTGAGCCCAGCCAGTCCCTTCAGTCTGCACAGACAAGCGCTAGGCTTTGTCATGTTGCCTTGAATACTGGATATCTACTGTTTCCAAATATTGCTATGGAAAAAAGAGTATAAAAGGCCTTTTTATGATTTATCTAGGAGGAAGAATTTGAACATCTACCAGTTCTAACATTGGCCTATAATTATCTAACTAGCTTGAAATAAGCCCTTAACATAATATACGCCTCCTTCTGTTTGTTCCCCTACCTCTGCTCTTCTTAAAACAGATTGTAGATTCTTATCTGCATTTTAGCATGTTCAGATATTTTAACCGGTTTACTTCGGTCCTTCATTCTKCAAGGTCCTAGTGTAGCGTTCCCTTTCTAAAAGGGGATATATTGTGCAGACTGTGTTTTATATTTAACCATAAAGCAGCATGGACTACAGTCTGYTAGACTGATTTATGTTTCCATTAGCTTTCATCCAGCAGATCTGAATTTAATCCAGACTTCCAGCATTCCTCCAAAAATAATGTTACTGACATCCACTGTCACATCATTCTCCCCACAAAGCTCTTGGCCACAGCTTCTCTGACAGAAGGGAAAAAAAAAAACAGAAAAAAACCTCCCTTTGGATTATGAGTTAAACCCTAACATCAAAGAGGAAACTACCACAGTGCTGTTCCCTCCTTGGTAGCAACTTCATGTTAGTCACCGTATGCTTCTCCACCCCTTCTAATTAAATGCAACTTCAGGGATAGGATTTCTTGTTTCATGTAACCTGAAAAATGAAATCTGGAGCTGGCTTTTAGACAATGTAAAAATAGAATTGAGTTCCGAAAAACGATTTTGCTGGTACAACAGTTCCAGATTTAACCTGGGTCTCAGAGCTGGTATTAGACTTGCTAGGTCCTGAGAGAGGCTCAGGCCTTTTCTTCCTCTCTGCCCACTGAGGGTGGATTGATGTGGAGCCTTAGCTAACTTAGCTTGTGGGCTGCTCTTCACTTCCATSACTGGTGTTAGACAACTGACCTGGATGTTTCTTTCTAAAATTATTTGTTTGGCTGATAGTTCCTACATTACTGGAATGTATCCATTGGTGTCCCACTGTCTGTATCTAGTACAGGGCAGAAATTAATATTGTGCACGTGCTGAGAAGTGAAAAGACCAATGGCATGAAATTTTCTTATCATAAAATAATAAGARTGTTCTGATGTGATTGTGATTAGAATTTTGGATTTTAATTTTAATGCAAGACTTAATAGTTTTGGTCTTGAGCATAGAAGAAAGATTTCAAAGCTAGGGATTGCAAATAACTAATTGCTGTARGATATGTTATTTAGGTGAAATGAATCTACACAGCGTGGCTAGTGTGGTGTTTGTTCTAATTGCCCAGGAGTGTCCATTTGAAGTCTATCAATGACATCCTTCTATGAGTGTGAATTATCAGATACATGTAACTAGCACAGTTACCCGATATTGCACTCAAAGGGGTACACAGCATCCTTCAATGTAACAGGAAGGACTTCAGCACAGTGTTTGCTAAGTTCTTGAAAGGTCAGACTGCTTTAAAATGCAAGTCAGYGAAAAATAGGGATTTAAATAAATAAAACTTCAAAGATAGTGGATTGCTTCTGACCATAATTACTGGAAGATGCTGCTTTTAATTCCAAAGACTGTTGCCCTGAGTTGGGGATGGGGRGGAGAGAAAAGATTTGAGCACTTTATACTCACACATGCTTATAACTATGCATGAGGAAACYCTAAAAGTGCTTTTCTCTTGTTTTTATCTTCTCTTCATGTTTTCCCTAAATGATTCCACTAGTGATTAATGACACAGGAGATTTCAGACCTTGCATATACCCATAAATGGAATGAGGCTGAGAAAATTAAATACTGAACTTTCCTCTCACTGCCTTGTTTTTGTTCACCCTTTTTTAACCGCAATACCTTAGAAATGGTTAGTACAGAGTCTGTTTCAGTAAAGATAACCAGACTCTACAGCCAGGCCAGCAGCTGTACAAAAGTGGGAGGAAGTGTCCATTTTTTTTATTCTTCTTAAGAGAAAGTTCAAGCAGAATCAGAAGACTTGGTGTTTCACAGGAAGAAAGCACAAGAGAKAAAATCCTCAAACAGGAAAAGAACCCAAATCTAATCAGCCTTCTTCATGTAATACAAGGCAGCAGAAAAATCATTTTAGGCTTTTTTTCACTTGTTCTGTTTTCCTGCAGGTATATTTGACTTCTAAATGAAGCATGAGGCTATGTGACAAACAGTTGAAAATTTTGTTGCAGTCTTGTGTGGGATCTGTGGTAGGGATAGATACAGGTTTTCATGGGCCATTCACATGTTACTCCAAGAAAAGCTGGTGTCGTTCTATTGCCGCTGCTGTCAGTGAAATCCTCATTTTTTTGTGTAGATGCAGTTCTAGTCTCAGGTAACCAGAAAGGAATTGCCCCAGTTTAGCTTGTCCAGTAGTCATTGGTTTTAATTCTTCTCCTGATTTTGATACCYAGTACTAGTTCACCTCAGCAGGACATGGACCTCTGCAAGAGAGGTGCTAGCTAAGATGAACTGTAAATATACCTTAACRTATAGCGGGGGAGTGTTTAATCCTTTTGGTTAACACAGCAGAAGGCTACAATAGCTATGACTTCAGCTTCAAATTCATAGTTTCYAATTGCATCATATGTCTAAGTGTCTCTATGCCTCAACAGCATGTCTGCAGAAGTATAATTTAAGCRTTTGAAATGACAAGAGGCCTGCATCTGGGTAAGAGATGTTACTATGCCCTCCTCTTCTCCCCTCTGTGCCCTTATCTGTGGATTGATTTGTTTTGTTTGTGCTTCTTTTTTGCATGTAAATATTAAACAATCTAGGAGAAAAAATAACTTAATGAGGTAGTACGAAGAAAGCTTCTTTGGGGGAGAAAAAAATATATGCTATCTTGTAAAAATGAAGTGTACCAAAACAAAATGGAGAGGACTCCAAGAGGGAGATGACAGGCAGCTTGCAGCATCTTCTGAGGTGCCCCACCACTGTCCCCATGCTCTTTAGCATTTCAGAGGGGGAAATGGTGACAGCAGTAATTATTTATCCCTGCTGTTCCCCTTGCCCACTCTCCTACTGTGGCTTTCTTTTATGCTGAACAGAAGTGTTTGCCCTATTTGAAATCCATGCAGCRCTCTGATTTTGCTTGTTTCTACTGGTACAGTCTCATAATGATGCTTATATATGACTCTTTAATATGACTCTCACTGAGCCTCTAAGGCAGAAGAAAGCACAGTAGGATGTATATATGCTGGCAGCTAGAGATGAGAAAGATACTCTCAATTTTTGAAACCATCAGAAAAGATTAGAGATAACAGATGTCTCTTCTGCCATCAGGCCTGTCTTTCAACAGTGGCAAATATACGCAGCTAAGGAATGTGCCGAATGTATTTATTTCAGCTTTTTCTTCCTGAGGCAGCAGCCAAACATACGCCTAGGAGCAATCACRCCCTCCCTCTGTGAGTGATCACCCTGCTTAAGTGGAATAGCAGGCCTGACTTTAGAGAGTGAAAGGGAGCAGAGCCCTGTCCTGCCTCTGCTGTGCAGCACAGCAGGGTGGTGGTGCAGACTCTTGGTGCCTTAAAGTGACCACATCCCTCGTAACGGTGGAAACATCAGTCTGCTGTGGTGATCTGTCTAAGATGGGTAAGTGCATGTGGGGATCCAGGAGATAATTTGCTGACGAATGTGCGTTGCTGCAGGAGGAACAGTCATGTAGACAGAACTGACTGCTCTTGGGCTTGTTCTCCTCACCCACCAGAGTCCTGCAGCATTTTTTATCTGTAGCATTTAAGAACTGTACAAATGTATTACAATAAAGTTGCTTTCTTTTCCTTTGGTACAGCTCCTAGATATTGTGTTCCTGATCCTGCACAGAAACAATAATGCTGAGTCTGTGAYTGCAGTGATGCTCATAGCTACAGTGAGTGACCTTTACCAGAGGTCCTTCACCCAGCGGTGCCCTCGTGCCTCATCTTGCAAGGTAGGAGAGATCCCTTCTACAAATGGGAAGCTGAGAAACGGGTAAGGTCACTCACCTGGGATCACATAGGCACACTGTGGCAAAAAAGAGAACTGAGGCCAAGTCTCCAAACTCAGTGCCCAGATCAAGACTTGCACTCTCACACCATGTGAAAGTGGTGTGTGATACCTTAATAAAGGACAGATCACTTAAGATGATGCTAAAAATCTGTTGAAGTTGCAGGCTTAAATATAAGCATTCCAAGGAGTTTTACTGAGTACAAGTGGAGATAAGTATGTTAAGTGCTTTGGTGAAACAAAATCTGAATGAGGAAGTGGCTARTTGTGTGCATATGAGTGCTGATAGCAAATGGCTTTTGTGTAGTTTCATAAGGAACTGGAGGAACTGTCTTTCAAACTAAAAAACAAAACAAAATAATCCCAAAACAGCAGAAACCACAGAGGCCTATTAGAGCACGCCAGTATCCTGCACAGACCTATTTTGCTGTGGCCAGGAGATCAAGAAGTCTCAGTATGGGCAGCTGCAAAATAATTGTTGGTAATTTGGTTCCTCCTTACTATTGGTCAGAAACTGCCTAAATGCTAAAGTTCAAGGCTTCATATTCATATTTCACTTTTAAAAGTTTATAATGGAGGGGATGTTTGTGTGTCTCAGAGCAGCTTGACTGGATTCACAAGATCCTCTTAGAACTGAGCACAGAACGGCAAGGAGAAAAAGCACCATCCATGCTGACTGAGTTCCTTTCAGCTCCCCTGTCAAGGGCCAATGTGATCTGTGGACTTTCTCCTCTGTCAAATGCAGTTTTAATCCAAGAGATCATGATATCTGGCAAGCTCAAGCATATTTCTGTTAAGACTGTTGCATGCCTGTTTTGATGATACTTGCTAATGCCTCAGTATAGAAAGGCAACATAATGCTAYAGGTTTAAGAGTTGCAGAGATGACTATTACTTGAAAAATTACCTCTGGATTCTAATGCCCAACCCTTTCTTCACAGAAAAGGCAGATGAGCACTTTTAGCACGCTATATTATTTCACAGATATGAAATTACTGTTATTTACCAGTCAGGACTAAGATGCAGGTCAGTAAAATATCTCAGGAGGGACCAAAAAAAAAGCTGATTTTGCTTGACAAGTCATGTAGTTGCTAYGACATTTTGTGAACAGGAGAGGAGGATATCATCTTGACATCATTTCCAATTTGTACTTTCAGAGAAATCTTGGAATCTTTACTGTGAGGAATTAAGTTTTGTAAACATAGGTTTATTACCTGTCTTTTTTAATGTCTATGTGTAGAAGTGAATATCATCTTTTTTTCTGTCTTTAATCCTCTTCCTAACCAATGACTGGAAAACTACTGGGAATCTTAACAAGAGCTAGTGACACCTCTAACTTCTGTGAATTAAAAGCATCCACACATTTACCCTCAGAAATAGYTCAAGACCTCAAAGGCTTGCTACACTCTGCACTACAGCCTTCTAGGTCTTTCTGTTACAGTACTAAATAATGATATGATTTCCTGCCCTTAGATTGTCCTGAAGTCTCCATTGCAGATCTTGTCACAACCRTTTGTGTCTTAGTCCCAGGCTGTTCAGTTCAAAGGCAGCAAAGTTTGAAGTCTGCTCAGAAATTACTGCTAATGTGGATGAGAGCTCCTAGATGAGGCCAGCAACTGCTGGCTGCCCCTCTCTAGGCTACCTGCTGTGTTGACTTCAAAGGGATTAGCATTGACTAGTCCTTAACTGCTAGGTTGTCAAGACTTCTTTGGCTCCAGCAAATCACCTAGAGTAAAATCTATCCCAAGTGTGAAGCCAGTGTTCTTAAAACAGTAATTCTAGTCTCCTCTCATTAATAGTGTATTATAAGACGTATCCATTTATCTTGGCTTTTTATGAACTCTGATGATCAGGGTCAACAATGATGCTGGTGCTGCTGAGAGGACTGAAATAGGAATGTGGCTTTGGTGTATTGTTCCATCTTTCTACTCAACATAAACTTGTTTTAATGTAGCCATCAAAAGTGTGTCCAGATATGCCTTTATGAAACAGTTGTAGCACTGTAATTAATCTTTGCAGTTCATGCAAATGGTATTTTAAATGGATGATGTAAATATAACTGTAAAGACTTTCTTTAAAGTGAGTGCTGCCCTGTCAATATGCTACACAAGCCCCTTCCACTGTACSGCATGCCTAAGAGGGAGCTTTCCAAGAGCTAGCATCTTACACAGATGGTTAGTCCTACAACAGATGTAGCTTAGGAAAAAGGGGCTGGAACTAGACTGTGCTGGTTGGGAACAAAACACTTGAGAGAAGTGTTTTAAAACTATCTTGCATTCTGTTAGCCAAAAGAACTGTGCTTGTCCTGTCAGCTGATTTCCATTCATGTGGCATTCATCAGCTTAGCTCTCTGATGGGGCATTATCAGGGTTCCCAAGGAAGAGACAGRGGTTTGTAGCAGATTCTTTAATTGGTGAGGGGAGCCCATAGCAAATCTGGAAAATCAAATTTCTTGTGTATTCATCAAGTTTTAATATGTGGAAAAATGTTATGGTGAATGCTACATCCTTGGAAATAGGTCTTTACAATGAAAATAACAAAACAGACCTTTCCTTATAATGCTAAAAGTTCTGTCTGTTTTCCATCCTCCTCTTTTTTGCTTGCTCTCAGCTGGAAGTTAAGGTCTGCTTACTTTTGACCTCTATGTGGTGTGGTGTGTGTGTGTGTATTTCAACACTGTCTGGGAGCTGACTGTGAAAGCAGAATTCCTGGATTGAATCAGTGGGACACCGAAAAGCCTCAGGTCCCCATTGAACAGCAGTACAGCACTGCCGACTGCCCTCCTTAGCGCATATTTTGACACAGAACAAATCTGCTGATGCAAGCTGAATGCTTCTAGGTATTCTGACATGAGAAAGACCACAAGAGGCTAAGATATTAAAGGAAAAACTGTCTGAGTTGGTACATTCCTAACAGCTACTGGGTTCTCTTGCTTCTTTCTAGTTTTTCATTAAAAGATGGATTTATATTAACATAGTCTTTCTGTTAAGACCCTTTCAAAATAGATGTAGTCAAAATGTGTGTTGTAACTTGTATATTATTTTTAATCCCTGTTTATAATAATGTCTCATCATGCCTAACATCTGTTTCCTTCTTGGGTTGGTTTTCTTCTATAGAAGACAATTCCCTTATTTTAGCTACAAAAGGTTACCCAATTCTGTGATTAAGGGCAAAAATGTCATGAACTGGTTATGTTGTCTATTACTTGGAAGTAAAGGAGCTTGTTCCTGCAACATCAAAGYTGTAGGGAAAATATATCAAAATCCAGCCTGGCCTTTTTGTGCAAGACRGAAGAGGGAATGTTAAATCCTCTTTGGTTGTAGGTCCCTTGAAGAACAGAATTGCCCATGTTACCTTAAACGCGCTTGTAATGCTTGTTGCTCTGCATTATRGCGATGACTGTAATCCCATCACTTGCTTCAGAAACTCAGCTGGTCACCTGTAAGGGGCGGGAAGGAATTTACTTTTTAATATGTGGATTTGGGGGAGGTTTGGGGGTGTTCTTTCTGTTCTTTTTTTATGTGCCTGGCTCTATAGTCTTGCTCTCATGCCCTGGGTCCCCCCGACAGCCCGGTCGGAGGGTGTTCGTGAGGCTTCCCAGGAGGTTGTGGCTGGCGGCTCATCTTCCCCTGCCTCCATCCCTGCGCGCTGCTGAGGCAGAGGCAGCTTCCGAGCCCCTCCTGGCCTCTACCTGCGCGCGGGGCTTTTTTYCTATTGTTGTTGTTGTTTTTAAATAGAAAACTGAAATATTTGGCCGGAGAGCTGCCTCTGCCGTGCGCCGGTGGCCAGGAGGAAGACGCTCCCGCGGGGACGAGGCGGCCCACCCCGAGGATGCKGTCTGGCTCTGGGGTAAGGCCGCCGGGGCGGGCAGGCCCGCGGCGGCCGCCCCGGCCGACACCCCGCGGCGCCATGTCGGGACTCGTAACGGTCGCCGCCGTGACGGGCACTCACCTCCCCCGCGCCGCGCACGGAGAGGGGCTGCGGGCGAGCGGC